>NW_024962263.1:11098308-11118482 GCF_019238085.1 Lagopus leucura | reverse complement strand
GGGGAAGAAAAGATAAAATAGCAAACATTTTCCCCCCTTTCCTTTAGTTACATTTTTGCAGTTTGTACCAGCTAATGTTACAACATCCAGCGCTGCATGAATTACTTCCTTATCTCCTTTTCACCACAGCACTAGCTCTGACATTTTCTTGGTTTTTTTTAATAGATTGCAGATCTTGGTGTTGCGTCCTTTAAGAACTGGAGCCGGCTGACCACAGAAGAGACCAGCAGGCAGAAGAAAATCAAGAGCGCTTCCCAGAACAACGCCGGGACCCTTTTCTATATGGCCCCAGAGCACTTAGATGATGTTAATGTAAAACCTGTGGAGAAATCAGATATTTACAGCTTTGGCATTGTAATTTGGGCAATTTTTGCTAACAAAGAGCCATATGAGAGTAAGTTATTTGGAAAAAACATTAGGTTACAAGGTTAAGTTATAAACGCTAAGCATTTCAAGTTACAAAGTTAAGAATAGTGGGTTATGCTGCCTGTGCCCAAGTATAGCCCCTGTTTTTACATCTCATGGCCACTTATTGGCACTGACTGCATCATTCCTTTGAAATGTCAGGAACACAGTGCACTTTTCAGTGGCACTTGAAATACAGGCATAAGGCCAAGTTTGTACATACAGAACACATGTAAACTTGCACTCAGTGGCATAAATCAGACAAGCCTTGGGCAGGCCTGGATGGAATCTCTCATGTATGCTGATTCCTGACATGGGCTAAACGTACCAGCATTTCTCTTTTGACAGGACTGTTCATGCAGCCAGTTACTGTTCCTCAGCTGTGTAATGCTGATCTCTTAACATGCATACATGTAGAAAAGTAGGAGCAGATCGTGGAATTCCAGAGCAACGTTTATCATTTTGCATGTTTGTTTTGTTCTGCTAACTGTCTGCACACTGCCTATGTGACTGTCTTTGTGTTCTGAGCTAGCACAGAGCGTAACTGAGATTCAGGTTCTACAAATCTAGATATGTCACCCTCCCATGGCACATATGCATAAAAACATTCATTTATCTGAAGTCTCTAATATACAGAAGTTAGGGAACTGGATTCAGCTTCAGAAATCTCTCAAGTTTGTATCTATAACTCAGACTTCTTTCTTCGAAATCTTCATTTATATACGCACAAATACACAGGCTGTTGCTTCAGCTGTTCCTTTTTGCCTACGAAGATGTGACTTTGGGAGAGAGAAAAACCTGGGATCAGAACCTGATGCGAAATTTTAATTTTTCAGATTGTATAAATGAAGCCCATATTTACTTTGGAATCATTCGTGGAAACAGACCGGACGTAGAAGAAATCATTGAGGAATGTCCAAAGGAAATTATTGACTTAATGAAACAATGCTGGGAGCAGAAGGCAGAGGATCGGCCGACCTTCGCAGGTAAGGCATTACATGGGATTATTTTTGTTCTGTGTCCATCAATAGTTTGCAGTGCAGCAAACGTGAATTCCTTCTTACTAATTCTCAATTAGAAAATAAAGTGACCAACTCAGATGCCCAGTAAAACCTGTTCTCCATACACTGACTACAAATAGCATCCCGTCCAACAGTTACAGCTTTGAGAAAGAACAGCAGATGGAGTAGAATAGACCGGATGGAGACAAGACACTTTGTACATGCTGTAATTTTTTCTTCAATGTTGTATGATCCTCCTTCTCCAAAGGCTTCAGAAAAGCTGGTGTGAAGGAACATAATACATCTTGGGTACAACTGACATAATATCCTATCAAAACCTGCATCAAAAGCTGATTAGCCTTCCATTAGCAATGCAGCAGTTTGTTACTGATCATCCTTTTATGTGGTCAGAATCCAAAGCAACTGAAGTTACAAAAAGTCGACTGAGTGGTCTGATAGAAGGTGGGGAGGGGAGGGGGGGGGAAAATAAGAGCAATCATCAAATATACAACATACATAAGCCAATATTCCTCATTTCCCTTTGCCTTTTCTCTCTGTCACAACAGCAGTCCCAAAAAAGAAAAACTACATGCTCAGGGAGTTATGCAGAAGCACCTAGAGCTTCATATGCAGCAGAATCGATATTCACGAGAAGCATATAGACAGGGAGAAACAAATCTGCTATTTCTATATTTAACCTGCAGTGATGTTTGTAGATTCTTTGAGTAATTCCATCTTTAGTAGAAGTAGGGTAGCTGTTTATCCAATACCTGAATGCAGTTAAATGCATCTTACTTATTTTGGCAGCCAAGGGAAGTTATTTCAGCCACCAATCACTTTTCTCCTAACAAGCAATAAGATGACCAAAAAAATCCATAGAAATAACCTTGTTTTTAACTACACTAACGCTAAACAAGTCATGTGAACATAGACTCCAATGCGTGTTTAATTTTTTCATTACTATTTCTGACTTGATATAAAATCTTGATTGAATTCCTGTGCATCAAGGTTGTTAACAGCATGTACTACTGATTTTCTACTGAAAACCATCTTCATCTAATTCTCTCTTTTTTTTTTTTTTTTTTTTTGCAGAAGTTAGTAATAAGTACATGCCCTTTTACTACCAAAATCTAGAAAAAAATATTGAAGATGATCTGAAGAAGATGGAAGTGAGTAATTTCTTAACTATTATTTCCTAATACTAAAGTGTCAGCTTCCCAACCATGCCGTGCCACGTCCCCAGGTACTGCCAGATTCTGCCCAACTCTGATCATGCCCAACCAACCTGATTTCCTACAGTGTAAAAATGGATGGATTTGTGAATGAGGGGAAAACAGTGTATGTCATTTACCTCAGCTTCAGGAAGCTTTTCAATGCTGTCTCCCAAAATATTCCTGTGTCCAGGTTCAGAAGTTACCATCTGGATGGGTAGACAGCCAGATGGGTTAAGAACAGATTGAATGGCCTTAGAGGGTAGTGATTAATGGGCCCTACTTCACCTGGATTAGAATAATGCAGGGATCTGCTATACTGGGACATGCCCTGATTTACACCTTGATCAGTGACCAAAGGAGTGATGGAGTATGATCTCATAAGACATGCAGATGACAAACTATGGGGATGAATAAGTACCATTATGGTCAAGGGTGCCCAAAGCAGGCTGGGAGATTGGGATGACAGAAACCTTACAGAACTCCAAAAAAACCCAAGTGCAGTATGCTGCATGAGAGGAGAAACAGCATGTGGCCTCAGTGCTGGCTGGGGAGCAGCACTGCTGCAAAGACTGGGGCTTACTCAGCCTGAACAGGAGATGGTTTGGGAAAGACGTAAAAGCAGCAGCCTGTTCCTACCTTTGAAAGGTTTATTGAGAAGTTGGAGCCAAAATCTTTCACAGCAGCACACAGAAAAAGGAAGATGAGAGACAGTGAGCATAAGGTAAAACAAGAATAGCCCCACAAGGACAGACAGCAGTGGAGCAAGCTGCCCACGGCAGCTGTCTGGTCACCTACCTTAGAGGTTCCAGGATGCAGACAGACAAAGCCCTGGGGTACCTGGTCCAGCCCCAGGGACAGTCCTGTTCTGGGCCGGATGTGGGACAAGACACATCCCAAGGCCCACTGTAACCTGAATGACCCTGATATGAATGACTGTGATAACACAGTACTTCAGAAAAGCTTCTATCGTGTCCAGAATGTCTCACTCACATAATAAAATATTATTCCAGAGATTCAGAAGTGTCAGAATATGATTTAAAGTAAGTATAAAAAACTCTGAATTCATGCTACATTGCTTTTTTCTTTAATGCCTATAAATTCTCAGCATGTTTGAGAGCAGGAGCTACACAACAGCAGCAAGAATAGTTCCCATTTTTATCTGAAATCAGTTATTTTTTCCTAGTGCGTAAGTTGGTTTCTCTTCCTTTTCTGACTTGAGGTTTAGGTTTACAGCTTATGATACAAAGAATGATCTCAGGACTGAAAAATAATACGAGAATGAAAACTTCTGGAGTATTGGCTGATGACAGAATCTTTTTGTAGTATTAATTTATTCATTTGTTGTGAGCTATCAGTGAGAACTGAACTAACTTCTGATATGAACTCCAAAGGTCCATGTTACGATAGCAGCCCCAAATAATCATAGGGACTAAAGAACTATTTAGAAAATGGGATATGTCTGTTCCTCCCCCAGGAAGAAAAGCATCCCTTCATATCAAGCCACACAGGTGAGGGGCACAGAGTGTGCATACAGCACCCAGGCAAGTCAGGATGGTGAACTGCTAGGACAGCTTCATTAGGAACATGAGTTAGAGGATTCAGGCAAAGCCTTTGTTGCCTCAGCACTAGCAATTGTGGAAGCAAGAGTTTACAGCCCCCTAACTAAAAGGGCTGCAGGATCACAGAATGGTTGAGATTGGAAGGGAGGTGAGGAGATCATCTGGTCCAACCCTCTGCTTTGCCAAGAACACCTACAGCAGGCTGCCCAGATCCACGTTCAGGCAGCTTTTGTACATTTGAGCAAAGTGCCACTGCTTGGTCACCTAAACAGTTTAAAAATATTTTTAAAAAATTTAAAAATTAAAAAAAAAAAAAAAAAAAAGCAGAAAAACCCTATACTGCCACTCTCAGAACCTCCTGTGGTTCCATTTGTTCCCACCACCTCTTGTTCTGTCACTGGGCACCACTGGAAAGAGTGTCTTCTTTACACCATGCTGTCAGATGCTTATACATGCTGACATGATCTCCTCTGATCCTCCTCATCTCCAGTCTAAACAGTCTCAGCTCTTTCAGCCTCTCTCACAAGAAAGATGCTCCACTCCCTTAGTTGTCTTATCTGCACCCTTTCTGTTGGCTCTTGTACTGCAGGGGCTCAGAACTGAACACAGCACTCCAGGTGTGGCCTCACCAATCTTAAGTAGAGGGGAGGGATCACCTCCCTTGACCTACAGTCCTCCAAATGCACCAGGACACCATCAGCCTTCTTCACTGCAAGGGTGTATTGCAAGTTCACATTCAATTTGGCATCCATCAGGTCTCCCAGGTCCTTTTCTGCAGAGCTGCTTTCCAGCCAGTCAGCCCCCAGCATATATTGGTGCACGGAGTTATTCCTCCTCAGGTGCAGAACTTAACATCCCCCTTCACTGACCTTTGTGAGGTTCCTGTTAGCTCATCTCTCCATCCTGTTGATGTCCCTCTGTATCATTAATGGAGATGTTGAACAGGATTGGACTCAGTGATGGCCCTTGGGGTACACTGATAGTTACCAGCCTCCAACTAAAATTCTAAGTATCGGTCACTACCCGCTGGGTCCAGTTATTCAACTAGTTTTCAAGTCACCGTATGCTCATCTAGCTCACAGTTATCAGCTTCTTTGTGAGGACCATAGGGGAGACATTAATTATGAAATCTATCACTATGTAAAGATTAAGCTTATACTCATTTAGTTAAAGGTTCTCTGGCCAAGCTGGCATTTCATACTACAGTTGCATTACAGTTCTTCCTTCTTTCACTGAAGATAAGATTTTGCCCATCTGTAGCAAAGCAGTGGATATTTTCTGCAAGGCTCTGCCCTCTGTAAGAGGATTTCTTCCAACAGATTCATGGGATCTGTTCACCCAGGTGACATCACTGTGAGGATGTGTTTCCTATTCTACAGGCGCTTCCTTTTGTTAAGCTTTTACCTATAACTTGATCGTATGTTCTTTTCTTACATGTAGGAAATGTGGCCCGAGTCAGAAGAGTTGCTACAGAGGATGAAATCCCTTCAAATAGATGCTGTAGTGGTAGATACCAGTAATGGCCAAATAGGTAAGTGTTCCAAGTCACTTACCTAGCACGGCATTTACTCTGCTACAGATAAAGGTTGCCCATGTACAAAGCGAGTAATGTTACCATTAAGTTGCTATGGAGAGACTCAATTATTCAGTACTTCACAGAGAATTTTAATCACTGAAAAAACTAAATTTGCTCCCAAGCTCACTAAATTTTTCCAGCATCTACAGTTCAAACCCATTTTATTTCAGCCTTGCGCTTTCCTCTTCCATGCCAACAGTTTTTTCTATACTAGATTTTTCAGTAGTCAATTTGATAACTGCTTTACATAGTTGATATTCCTTCCCACCCTTCTGGTCACACCAACAAACTTAATGCTTGTCCTGTCAACTTCAACTCCACAAACTTTCCTTTTTCCCCACTCTAGCCTTTGTTACAAACCAGGACGCAAAATTATTAATAAGAAAACAACAACACATTACAGTATTTTGGGATCTTGCTGTCCATAATCTACCAGAAGAGCAGTAATACATGAGTCTTCTCCCCTTTCTCTCATATTTTAAACCCTGGATGAGTTGCATGTTTTATGGAGCTGTCACATCAGTATGTTACAATGTAGTTATTCTTGTAGTAGCACAGCTGGAATTGTTTTACCAAAGTATCTTAACAGCAAAGGAAATGAGATCCTATTTCCAACACTGATTTACAAACAATCTAAAATTCAGTAGAAATCAAATCCCGCTGACTATGCCCACACCATTATAAAGATTGTATTGAACAAGTAACTTGGAACTGTAACAGGCAACTGATAAACCCTCACCAAAGCTGCGTTAGCCGTAACAGTTCTTTAGTGGAACTATTGGACTTAGTAAGGCAGGCCTATTGCTGTATTTTTGAATTAATATAGTTACATTTCCCTAGCAAAAAGAATAATGTAAGACTAGAGATTACAGATGCTTTTGTGCTTTTAAGGATAAAAAGGTTTTATTGTCAAACTAGGCTGCAGAAAGATACAATCTTGACATCCTGACAAAGTCAGGTTGGTTGGTTGGTTCAGTTTCCCCAGAATGTTGCAGCATGATCTAAATTATCACTAATTCTATCTATTATATCTAATTTGGTACTTCCTTTGATAGAGAGAACTAGTTTCAAAGATGACAGACTGTTCTATCTGTAAGTGTTACTTGTAAAAAGCTATTTGAGACAATGAAGAATAAACCAGACAAAATAGAAAGGATTAATCCTGAAATATCCAGACCGGATTTCTGCATAATTTTTTGCAGATATTACTTTAATGACAAAGTCACAGAATTTTACTGAATTTTAATGACAAAGTGTTGAATTAAATAACACCAATTATAGTGAGTTCTATTTTCCATCTTGTCATACTCTGCTCTTATTAAATGATTGAATGCAGTTAATGCAGTCAAGACTCAGTAGTAAATCAGACCCTACACATGCTGCTGGGAACCTGTTGTTCCAGTGACTAAGAACGTGGTGTTGATATCAGCAGAATAACAAGCTCAGACACCACTTTCCTAGACATAGTTCTGTGATACTTCCCAGAAAGGGAAGTATTATATAAAACAGCTTATGCTGGAAGTGATGCTACACTTTTATAAGTTACCATAATATTAAAAATAAATGAATAGAATCTAATGCCACCACTAGCTATGTTCTTGCAATAGAATATATTTCAAATACTTCATTTTTTTCTCTTTCAGATCAACCTAATTCTCTACACAGCTCTCAGGGTCAGATTAATGAAGCCTTGTTTGCTGCCTGCCCTGAGAACCAGCCTGTTGAGAGCTGTGAGACTTCGTTTACATCCTCTGACAATCTAGAAAGAAAACTGGAACGTGAATACGACTACCATGCATTTGGCAGCCGGATGGATAAATCAGTAGTTCCACCATACACCCCTGAAATGAGAGAGAGAGAAAGGAGACAAAAAGTTTCCAACGATCCATTTGCAAAGCTGCCTTCTGTTTCTCAGCGGAGTGAACATTATCACAAAGCTGAAAATATGGGGTCAAACACTAACCCTTGGTTTTTGCCAAAACGAGCTGCAATGCCAACATGGGGAAATTTCAATAATTTTTATGGGCCGAATGTTAACAGCCTCCTAACAGGAAACACGGAAGATCTCTATGATCCCTGCTCAACCAGTGCCTTTAGCCTAAGCAAAACTCCCGTGCCGGAATCTCGCCCAAACCTGGGGGCACAGAGCAGCATAAACCAGCAACAAAAGAATGCAGACATGGATACAGGTGAGATTCCTCCTCCTCCCAACTCTTGTGTTTCTGAGAATGTTTTTTCTTCTAAAAACAAAGCAGCCTTAATAATAGCAGACAATGGATATACCGCAGCAGTTATCAAAACTAAGAGCTGTTAGTAACCACGCCTGGAAAGCTAAGGAGTATTTTTGACTCACAGAATGTAACATTCACACCACAGGTTGTGCATGCAAAAATGGAACTTCTCGAAATGATGTGTAGCATTTCAGAAAATAGGTATTTAAGCTTGATTTGCAGCAAGTTAAGAAATTCATGAGTTCAGGGAGCTAACAAGGAGCTAAAGCTCTTAACTGGAGATCAGAGGTTCTCTTACTGTTTATAGTGAACTGTGGGATAGAAAGGTATGGAGAAAACAAAGAGAACAGTGAGTGTCAGTAGCAAGCAGAAATAAGCTGTCAGTAACCAGCAGCAGTTAAGATACAACTTCCAGGAACTAAAGGAAGTATTGTACACAACAGTCTTCTACTAGCTTTTTAGATTTTTAGTGTGGCATTCTATTTTAGATCTTCTCAGAAAAAAAATAATAATAATAAATTGAGGACACACAGCTGCTTACAGGCAGAATGCCACAAAGTTGTTATTCTGCTCAATTATTTATGCAGAAGCTGGAACTGTTTGAGTTTATGCACTGAAATGAGTCTAAGAGCTGTCATGTCAGAAGGCAGGAATTAGAACTGTCAGTATCACTATTATAAAGAGACCAAAAAAGTAAAAGCAGTTATAGTAGGGGGGCAACATACAATGTCATGGCAGGTATCAGACAGATGCAGAAGACCTGAACTGCAGTTCTTCCATTGTTTTATTTGGAGACTGTAACCCAGTCTCTCAGTGCCCCATCATAAGCTGTTAGAGCTCATCTGAGCACATCCAGATCCATTACTGTGCCCAACAGGAAGTTCCATCTCTGCAGGACATTGCTGCTACCAACAGAAGATGCAGTGGCATCCCACGCTTTTGCTACAGCTAACACACTAACAAACCACGACCAGTCTCAGCAGTAAATAGTAGCAGTGTGCTTGGCAGCTTTCTTGGTCTGGAATTTTCAAATTTGAATATGTGATGGGTGGCAGTAATATCTGTGACTACACTGTGATCCTGCACTGCTGTCTGCTAGCCAGGTGTTCAACACCCACATGGAATCCTGCTGTCCTCACTGGGATCCAAGGATCATGAAGGCTATTTGTTCCCAAGCAAAACCACGATAAGGGTAACTGCTCTAGAGTTATTCAAGGAGATAAAGTCCTGTTAATTAAAAGCTTCTTGTCTTTTCGTATTTAAGTACAAATAACTGCAGTACTTATAGATTTTTCTTTTTTAAATTTGCATAATACTTGTAGCATTTCCCCTCTGTTTAGGTATCAAGGTTTCTGCCTCTTTCACAAGAGGAACTTTCACATATTATCCTCCTGCACCTCCAATAACCAGAGGTAAGTGTAGCTGTAGCCTTTATCTGTCTTGGTAGCCAACAATATGTGCATTGCATCACAATCAGTGAGGAAAAAAGCTTCAGCATCTTGAAATAATTCATGTAATTGCTTTATATCCTTACATATAGCAGAAGTTAGCAATGTTACCATGTAATATTCCGGTCTCTACAATTCCATATCCGCACATTTATATTTGCTTGATCGAGGACATCGTCATCTTTAATGTAAAACATAAGGATTGTGCTGATCAGCCTTCCTTGGAGCACAGGTCTCCAGAGTTCAGCTGCCTTAAACCTGTCCTGTCCTTTGTCTAGGGCATTTTGTTGTGGGATACAGTAACACTGGCTTTCAGTAAAGCACAGCTGTGTCACAATACATGAAAACGTGTTCATGATTGCCAGTACTTTGCAGAGGAGCTTGACTAGATGACTTTTAAGGGTCCCTTCCAACTGAAACAATTCCACAGTTTCTATGTTAAATACAATACAAGAATTTAATCACTCCGTCAATTATCAAAATCTTCATCCTTACCCTTCATGCAGTACTTGAATTTTTGATTTATATACAGATGTTTATAAAACTGTATTAATTTCCTTACACAGAAGATTCAGTCATGTACAACATAACTAACAGCTCCGGAATTCAAATTGGATCCCACAATCACATGAAGATTGAAGAGCAGAATCAACACATCAGCACTTCTCCTGTTGCTACAGAAGCATCTTTCCTATACTATGAATCAACGGGTATATTTGGTAAGATGTACCTCCCTAGCTTTGGTGTGTGATCCTCACGCAGTTATCTCTGAGAATCATTAGGTTTGGACAATGTGAGAACAGTACAACTTAGTCTGTGACTCCTTTTTTGCACAGTACTTGAAATATTTACAGGTCTGTGCCAATACTGTTCTGGAATACTGTGTACCTTATTTGTCTTGTCAATATTGGATTAAGCTACCCTTTTATTCCTAAGTGAACAAAGTAAAGAGTCCCAGAATGTAAAAGACATCACATATAGACATCAGTCAGCTATACAAGGACTTTAGGAAAGAGCTCTGAATTTCACAGGTGTTTAAATAATAAACTAAGGTAGATTCAGAAAAAAAAGCAAGTCCACCAACTGCTTGTGAACACGTGTGTTCCCATTTGGAGTTTCTTTTGTGGTAATTAGCTAGTATTGCCTCCACTTTTGATCCTGTCACCGAAGTTCTACCTCAAGATATTGCAAATACTTTGGAAAGGACGACTGAAGTAGCGTGGGGAGCAGAAGGAATGTTAAATAATGCTATTTTCTTATACTTTTTTTTTTTTTCTTCTTCTTCAGACAATAATACTGTCCTGACTGAGAAACAGCTGAATCTAGTGAGAGAAAAGTTAGCTAAGCAGTGGAAGCACTGTGCCCGTAAACTAGGCTTCAGCAACTCTGAAATTGATGAAATTGATCACGACTACGAACGGGATGGACTAAAAGAAAAAGTTTACCAAATGCTGCGTAAGTGGGAAATGAGGGAAGGCTCCAAAGGTGCTACAGTTGGAAAAATTGCCAGAGCCCTCTTTGGCTGCCAAAGACTGGATCTCCTTACTTGCTTGATGCAAATGAATGAGGAATAAATTGACTGAAGCTGGAGAGGGAGGCACAAAGGATGTTTTTACCTGAAGACTTCCAATAACAGATAATTCTGAACAGACTTTCTGGAGCTTTTTGCACACTTTTCCTCTTTGGAATGGATTTTTCTGCCAAGCAGTTTTCAATGAATACCTCCAGCAACTCTAAAAGTTTGTGTCAAGATAATGAGGTCTTCCAGATGTTAAAATGTGGTATTTTCCTTCTGGGAGGGAAGATTAAAAACAAAAAAATTTCCAAACATTAGACAGAGGCATTACTACTACTGATTTGAGGAAATTAAATTATACAGAATCCCTAGTCTATCTTTAAGTATGATGAACTCTTCTTTGGTTCTGAACAGAAAGTATGTCATTTCAGCAATGCTAATGGATCAGCACAAACATGAAAGACTGGCTCACTGTTTGAAAGACGTGGACAGAAAGCAAAATCAACCCTTAGATCTTGCCAATACTTACAAGGCTACTACTATCCCAGACTGCTTTAAGTTAATGTGCTATTATTTTTATATCTTTTTATAATGTTCATTATATATCTAGAACTCTGCTGAATAGAAGTGTGAATAAAAGCAGAAATGATTTTTTTTTTTGGTTGAAAAAGTGTGTAATTGGTAAAATAGTCTTCTTTCATGGGTTAACATTGCATTAGATTTTGTGCTGCTTGGTAGAGAAGATTTTATGGGAGTAATCTCTGCTCTGCTTTATTACATGGGAAAAACAATCATTATGCAATCCAAAATAAAGACCTGGGAAACACAAGAGCTTTGGGAAGGGGAAAGTGCTTCTTTATTAGAGGATAGAAGACCCATTCTGCTCACTGTGTGACTAAGAGTATTACTAGTTACTAAAACTCCTAGGCTGCATTTATACTAGTTAATTAAAATGCACTTGGGAACATTCCATGATGCTGAGGCCAGCTGGCAAAGAGTAGCTTGCTGACAGCATAACAAATTCATTTAACCTTGAAATATTAAAGCAAGGGTTGTCTCACCACATTTAAGTTGTACTGGGGAACGTTGGAAGAGCTCTGTAGCGTAGATTTTAGTGTCCTACTGCCTGGGAATGTTCCTCATCATTCTTCAATTTGCACGTATTGACACAATCATAGATCTTTCATACTGAGAAAGCAGAATTACTGAGCTGCAAGTTCTTATGCACTAAAATAATCACACCACACTCTTGCTGTGAAGAATGATACCTCTGCTTTGTTTATTACAAACCAAACAGATTTTTTGGACCAGGTCTCTTTGCTGTAGAAAAAGCAGTAAGCGTTAATTAGCTTCTAATTGATGCCAGAAAGTTAGCAATTCAATAGAAGCATAGGATTCAGCAGCCACTATTTTAGTAAAATTAAACTGGAGTCACAGCAAATCCCAACATATTTCTCAGCTTTAGAAGCATTTAGCATAAGTTATAGTGAAAGCGGGTCCCCAAAATGAGGACTTCAGCAGAAATTATAACACAGACTGACATCCACCCAGATCCTGGAGGACTTGCACAACTTCTGTTCACATATGCTTAAACCCATTCTTCTTTTTCTGCTATTAGTCCACAGAGTGTTAATACCACCACCTGTGTTACTTCACGAAACAGATTTCAGAACAGATCTAAAAACACCCATGTACTCAAAGCATTGATTTCACTGCAGTGCATCCATTCCATATCCCATTTGATTCAAGTCTCACACACCTGTAGTCTTTATTCATACAGTATTCTATTTTTCCCTTATAAGAACCTTGTCTTATTTGATGCACAGAATAAATGGTGAGCACATTCAGTTTTTTTCTTTATTAATCAAAGCAAGCCAAGACCTTACGTTCTGAAGTAACAATGACAACAAAAGACGTAGAAACACCTCAGTACAACAGGCACAGAGTAGTCAAAGACCTTTGAACTGGGATGTGGGAGATAGAAGTTCACTTAAGCTTTGATACTGGCAAGTCCAATTCTACACTAGCGCTCAGCATTCAGGTCGCATTGTGGATGGTATAGAAAAGGAGGAGAGCTACAGAAAATCTTTCAGCACACCATTGACAGAACTCAATGACAGAGTCCTGGGCAGAGCCCAAGGTGTTATAAGCTCTTAGGTATTGTGAAAAACCACAAAATAGCACCCAATGGCTGGAAGCCGCAGCCAGGCATGCTGAAATGCAAATCAATACATATTTAATAAACTGGACAATTAACTGCTAGAATAGACTAACTATGGAATTTGTGAATCTTCATGATGCCTTTAAACTAGTACCGGACATCTTTCTTTAGACACAGATAGTAAAAAATAATGCTAGAGGTCTCAAAGCAAGGTTAAATGGGTGAAACGTAAGAAGGACTTCCAAGGCCCAAGGAAGCGAGTTAGCACCATCCTCAGACTGAAATGCAAGGAATTTTTGAGCTATGGCAGAAGGACCAATTTAAGATTGCGTTCTTTGCAATAATTTGTATTTCCTTTCCCTTTCATTCTAGGCAGCCTGTCCAGAAGCTTTTTTAGCAGAGACAGAGTAAGAACTGCTTAATAGCACAGGGTTCACTGAAGTGCAGCCTCAGTCCTGTAGCTACAGTGATTGTTACAAAGAAGCCAATGTGCTGAAATTCTAAAATCCTCGAGGATTACAATCAGTGTATTCACAGCAATTTAGTCAGTTACTGTATGTTCATTACCAGCACACAAACAGCTAAGCACCTCCAGCAATCTTCACTGCTTCTAAAATATCTGCTAAATAATACCAATTAATAGTACAGAATGAAAAACTCAGAGAAGACACTGTTGTTTGATATGTGGACTTAAAGTGGGCTGACAACACTTGGCTCCCTCTTCCTGCAGCCACTGCCAACCAGAGGCAATACTCGTGAACTTGGCCCCTGATCAAGTGGCTTTAAATCAGCTCTGCTTTTATCTACATTAATTTTTTTATCATTATACTACATCAAAGACCTTAATTCAGCCTTGAAGGCATGTGAAAAATAGAGTAAGAATCTTCAAGTTTCTGAAATATGCCCAGCCTTGTATATGGCTAGAGGGATCTACAAAGTAGGAAAGATCATCCAGTACAAGTAGAGCCAACTACCAACTCTCTAGCACTACAGAGGGCTTTCTTCCCTAGCTCTAGTACCATCTAGTCATACGTTCTGCTCACAAAGAAGCAAAATTGCTTCTGACAGGTTCTTGGCAATACCAGAGCATTGGCAGGTAGGCCAGTAGTCACGTACAGAAAGAACTGAACTCACCCACCTGCTGAAAGAGATCTCTGGCTACACGGCACTATAGGAAGCAGCCTAGGTCCAGGAGATGCTCTCCCATCAGTGTCTGGCCTTTATATGAGTCCAGGGTGGCTCCACCTTCATTCCACCCCTCTGGTCACGTGGCCAACAACCCTCCATCAGCAGGTGCTCAATCAACCACCAGTTCAAGCCCTGCCCTACCGGTTCCTCTGCCAAGCAGCTCAGCTTGGCCCAGCCCCAGCTGTGCACCCATTGCTCAGCAACAATCAAACCAGCGTGTGCAGTCAGCACTGTTATGGAAAACTGGGAGGGTGCAGTGCAGTGCTGACTCTTCCTCTTGCACTCACCACAGACACTCAGCCACATCCAAGCCCACATGTATTATGTGGCATGTGCTTGTGCCACCTGGTGAGAAAAACGCAGCGATCACTGATATTCATGTTTCAACATAGCTGCAAAATCTTTGAGGAAAAAAATAAACAGACTCTTTTATAACAGTTAGTTACACAGCAGTAATTCTGACTGCAAAAAAACAGCCATTTACTGATGGTGAGTTTATTAAGCTATGTATGGAAAGCAAGACAGATGTAACGTATCCTGATTAAAAAAAAAAAAAAAAAGAAGATATTTCTACGATCAGTTTGTCTCATCAGCCTGTAGCCAGGTGAACTGAAGAAAGTGGAGCATCTATCAGATGAAATTTGGAGAATGAAGCTGCTAATTCCACATGTTATGCTTTGGTGATAAAGTACAGATGCTACAGATACGGCCCCACTTGCCATTTTCATTAGAGGTACTGATGACTAATAAAATGTCACTGAAGAAATTGCTTCTTTGGTGTCATTAAAAGACACAACTAAATCTCTTGCTCTCTATGAAACAGTAAAAGCTACATTAAAGTGATTTTCTTTAACTTTTGTCAATATATCTGGTATAGCTACTGCTGGTCCCTGCCAATGGTTGGTAAAAAAGAGGGACTTGTAATATTAATAGAAGACAATGTAATTACCACCAGCAACTCACAACTGATGAAATATCACTACATCACACATCAAGAAAACTGAAGGGTGAAAGCTTTCACTGTGGATAACGTTGTGCAAATCATTAAAGCTGTAACTTCCACGAAGGCAATCATTCAATCCATTGGACAATTCCAGGAGCTCCTTAAAGTCTGGATGCCAATTATGGGGACAGCATTTACTTTTCTGAAGGAAGGTGGCTAAGTTGGGGGTAAAATACTAGAAAGATTTTATGATTTGCTAAATGAAATCACATCCTTTAAGGAATCAAAAGGAAAAATTGTGCCAGAATTCAAAGATTAAAAATGGCTCACAGATTTAGGGTTTTGGGTGGATTTGGCTGCTCATTTAAATGAGTTGAATATGCACCTTCAAGGTGAAAATCAGTTTATCTGTGCTGTGTTTCAAATCATAACAGCATTTGAAATGAAACTTAAATTATGGCAAGCTCAAGTTATGACCAATAATTTCATACGTTTTGACGCGTTGGCTAAACAAGGTCCTGTGAACAGCAGAGAAGATGCAGCCTTTTATGGTTTATGCTTTTTATGTTGATAAAAAAAAATTGAGAATAGGTTTCAAGATTTCCACGAGATATCATCAACTGTTTTGTATATTTGCAGCTCTGTTTTCAGTCAACATGAATACAATACCTGCAAGTTTTCAAACAGGATGTATAAGGCTGCAGTCAGGCATCCAACACAAAGAAAATTCTGATCATGTCTCTCTCTAAGCTTTTATAAGACAGTCTTAGCACCTTACAGCCACACCTCATTCACATCATCACTTTTGGCAGCACATACATTTGTAAACAAGTGATTTCAAGGATGAAGTACAAGAGCAACATTTCAACAGAAATCTCTGATGAACACCTGGAGAGCTCACTAAGAACTGCAACCACTTCCACTGAACCAGACAACGATGCATTAATTTCACAAAAACAAGGTCAAATATCCCACTTGTTTTATGTTTTTGTTGCTGATTTTTTATTTTAATGAAAAATAAACATATATGATAAGTTTTGTTACTTATATACATTAACTATATTATATATTCTATATGCGGCCCAAGAGAAATCCTCTTCACTCGGTGTGGCCCAGGCAAGTCAAAAGCTTGAACACCCACAGGTAGTTTATGATCAGAACAGGGTCTAGCATACAGATTCCATTGACTGCCTTTGTGCTGGAGGAAGCTGTCCCACAAATGAAATGAAATAGTCAGAGAACTCCTGACTTACGCTGGGTTTCCCTCCTCTCTTCAACTCCTTTCTAACTGTAAGTAGGTCACTTCCTTTCTCTATAGCAGCTTCCTTATTTCTTTGGTACCGATGCTAACTTGTACCAGAACTAGGATGCAGTCAGATAAGAAGCACTAAAGCTTATAGAACTCAGAGATTCTTGATGAGAGTTGTTTGAGACAAAAATCCACCCTAATCACCTTAGTGAGTCAGTAATACTGCTTAGGTTTGAACCATGGGTTGCAATTCCTGTGCGTCCCACACATATCTCATGTCACAAGAGCTAAATGGAGATATTTCTAGAAGAAACATCTGGGTCACCAAGTTCACCTCTTATAAATGTGAAGAGATTCATACAACCTCTTCCACAAACAAATCAAAAGCCATCTTCTGAATGTTACTTTTGCCCCCTCCAAGGGGGAAACCACTGTTGCTTTTGTGCTTTTATTTTTATTTGCAATCATCTTAGGAAATGCCTTGAATCTAAACAAAAATTGCACTAAGTCTTTTATTAGGACTATAGGATGCAGATCACATTCAGCTTTGAAATTAAGAGACCCCCTCACACGGACACGCTTGGGCACTTTGTCTTTCTCCTGCAGCTCTTTATAAGGGCATTATAGGCACACAGACTCTGCTTAAGCTAA
Source organism: Lagopus leucura (assembly GCF_019238085.1). NCBI lineage: Eukaryota > Metazoa > Chordata > Aves > Galliformes > Phasianidae > Lagopus > Lagopus leucura. The sequence goes on along the minus strand of NW_024962263.1, from coordinate 11,101,340 downwards.
CAGACAACTATCCTTTACTAGCATAACAAATACATAGACAAACAGAAACAAAAGAGCAATTCTTACATACCCATCTGTGTTTCAATTTCTTCAACCTGCAATGCTCTTTGAGCCAAGATATCTGGGATCTTTTTCTACTAGCTGTTCTGCTGATCACAAAGCACTATTTACTCACTTACGTATTCTTTCAATAGAAGTCACTTAGAACGTGGCTACTACACTAACTAAACAGGTCTCCTGATACAAGATGCTGCTGCTTCTATGCATGCTTCACACCTACAGATTTCCAAAATTAATTCCACATTTGCTCAATCTTTCTTGTTTGAAAGGTCAAAACAGAATCATAGAAACATCACTATTCCACATCTTATGAAGAAAGGTTGAGGGAACTGGGCTTGTTTAGCTTGGAGAAGAAAAGGCTCTGGGGAGACCTCACTGTGGCCTTCCAGTACTTGAAGGGAGCTTATAAACAGGAGGAGGAACAGCTGTTTACAAGGGTGGACAGCCTCCTTGTCTGTCCACGGGAGGACAGACAAGGGGAATGGTTTTAAATTGAGACAGGGGAGATTTAGATTAGATGTTAGGAAGAATGTTTTCACTCAGAGGGTGGTGAAGCACTGGAACAGGTTGCCCAAAGAGGTTGCGGATGCCCCATTCCTGGAGGCATTCAAGGCCAGGCTGGTTGTGGCTCTGGGCAGCCTGGTCTGGTGGTTGGCGGCCCTGCACATAGGGGGTTGGAACTAGATGAGCATTGTGGTCCTTTTCAACCCAGGCCATTCTATGATTCTGTGATCTTTGCTCTGAATTAGGCAATTCACCTCTATCCAAACCGTACCTTTTTGTGGAGCTGCAGCAACAAGGTTTTCTCCCACGGTGAATACGCTGACTTATGCTTAACATCTGAAAATAAGAGGAATCCAAGTGTCAGAGCAAACAAAAAAACAGCAGGACATTCAACTTCATAAAAAGCAGCTCAAGAGAAAGAAGGAAAAACAACGTATTAACATTACACAGGCTCAAGAACCTAGTCTGCAGCAGGAAGAAACTCTATAGCAATTGCTTAGTGGAACTGGAGACAAAAGGGTGGAGCTGTATTATTTCCAGATTAAATACATCTGTGCACAACAAGTGCAGAGCCAACTGCTCCCTATGGTTGAGTCACCATTTGTGGCTGTGTTTAAAATCCATTTGGATGTGGTGCTCAGGGATTTAGAGGAGGGTTGTTAGATTCAGGGTAGTATGGTTAGGTTGTAGTTGGATTTCATGATCTTCAAGGTCTTTTCCAACCTGAGCAATTCTATGATTCCATGATATTATGTGACAGGGAGCCAGGAACTCAGCAGTTCTATAATAGAATAATGCAGTTTGCAGGGCAAGGAAGGGTGCCACCCTACAACTGCCCGTGCATTTTGGGCCCAGATTATCTTCCATACGCATCCAACCTTGGCAGGGTCTTTCTTCCACAGCTGAGGCCATTGTTCTGTGGACCCAGCTGGTATCTCTCTCCCCTCAGGCGTTTCACTCGTTCAGTATATTTTGTGGAGTTCATTTTCTCCACACACATAGGACAAAAAAAGTTTTTGCCAGAACCGTTTCTGCTTTCCTTTCTTCAGGCCAAAGAAGGCAGAAAACCTTGAGAGATGAGTTGCACAGTCCAAGCACATAGGAAAGGAATGATTGCTTTTGTGCCTCATTTGGCCCAGATCTGTGATTAAAGGCCTGGAAACAATGCATGGTGCAGCACATCCACCTGGTTTTCATCACAATGACAGTGTGGATAACTGATCCTGAGCCACCCAAACCTTAACTCTTAAGTGATACATAAATCCACTCATCTCCCTTTTCTCTTATCTGGTGAAGGTCTGGATTTTATCTTTCTAATTACCTCTTTTCTCCTTCTGCATTGTGTTCAATGCTTTTTATCTAATCCCTCAGATTTTTCACCACACCTTCTTACAAGTTACTACATCTTCAACCATAGTAGGAGGAGGATGTGTAAGATTAGATGTTGAAAGGCATTTTTACAGGAATTAAACTAGATACAAAAAGTCTGAGACACCTCCCTCAGTGAAACATGAGATAGGAACCCTTTTGAGAGTTCCAAAGTTCAGAAAAAAGAAATAAACCAGTTTGTGTAGCCAAAGAGCAAGCCATGTCTTTTTGGTTTGTTTTTGTGAACTCACAACAGTCAGCTGTCACCATCTTTCACCAGAAGGAAGTGAGAACAGTGACACGCACAGCAAAAATGAGCCTCTGAAAGTGGAAGGAAACTGCAGGCTCTCATGTATGCCATTGGGCAGCAGTAAAGGCAGCTTGTCTCGATGGTGGATTACTTGTAATTAACTGTACTAAAGACCTTAATCTTAAATGGTTTGATCTGCTTGGGGGATAAACCAAACCAGTATGCTCACACAGCTGTGTTAATCTCTTTACGCACTGGCATTTGCTGTGTCTGTCATTCACCTCTAAGCACTGTTGGTCCTATACAAACAAACTGTAGTGGAGCAAGAAGGCTGACAACTTCTCACTCTCAGGATAGCCACTGAGCTCCCATTGGGCTGAGGGAAATGTGCACAAAAACTCAGGTTGGAAAAGACCTTAAAGATCATTGAGTCCAACCACAACCTAACCATACTATCTTAACTCTAACAACCCTCCATTAAATCACATCCGAACGCTTTTTAAACACATCCAGGGATGGTGACTCAACCACCTCCCTGAGGAGCCTACCCCAGTGCTTAACAACCCTTTCTGTTTTTCCTGATATCTAACCTAAACTTACCCTGGCACAACTGATTTGGCTTGGATACATCCCTCCTGCCCAGGACTAGGGCAGAACACTGCACTTCCTGGGTCTTCTCCAAGCTTGGTACCAGCCCTAGGCTTTCTGTGTTGCCCCCACTACCTGCACAGCTCTCTTCACCATCAGCCCGGGCAGGCTATGGCTCAGACTGGCTTTTCTCCTGCACATGTGGCATAGTTAACGATTCTTGGTGAGGATTCTACTGTCAAAAAAAAAAAAAAAAAAAAAA
>NW_024962263.1:11085561-11098295 GCF_019238085.1 Lagopus leucura | reverse complement strand
TCAATAATTGACTCCTTAACTTTTGGTCTATTATTCTACCTATAACACTACGATTTGCATTCGGCACACAGAAGGCCTTGCCCCAGAGAAGCTGCAGTCCTCAGCACAGACCCAGCCGGGGGCTTTCCTCACTATCCATGGTCAAGGCAGAGCTGCGCTTCCAAATAACCACCACGGCTTCTTTTTTCCCCCAACTCCTCTCGCACAGCTAGCAAGAACAGCAGATATACGACCAGAAATCGCAACCCCTTTCCTTTTAACCCCCTTACGCAGCAGACCAACGTCCAGCACCGCCTCTCCCTCCCCTGACTGACACCAGCGGCCGCCAATCAGAGCGCGGCAGCAGAGGCGCGTTCCCGCCGAGCGGTGTGTGGAGGGGTTGCGTTCCGCGCGTGCGCAGAGTCGCGCGGAGGAGCTGCTGGCGTGCCGTGTGGCGGCGGTGCTTCACGGTGCTGGCGCTGTACCGCCTTCACAGGGCACGCGAATGACGGCCTGAGGGCGGAACGCCCTCACAGGGAAGTGGGAGGAGGCGGGGCGGGGCGGCTGGCATCATGGCGTGGCGAAGCGGGGCCTCGGCGCTGCTGATGATACAACCTCGCGCTGCGCTGCTCACAAGCCGGGGACCGGCCGCCTCCTACGGGTAATGAAAAGCACAGTCTTGAGAGGCTCGCTGCGTGCTCTGCGTTGGAGCAGCCCGGTGTTTGCAGGCGTGTGCTCTGCACGGCTGTAAGCCTTAACGCTGCTCGCTCCTTTACATTGCTGGCTGTGGGGCTGTCCGTGTTTGTTCGTCTGTTTGCTTGCTGTTTTAAGTGGGTTTTTGCAGGTATGATTATGCCAGGCAATGAAAAATGCGGTGTTTTAACGGACGCTTTGCAAAAACGAAGTCACAGTGGCAGCAACAATACTGAACTGAGTTCAGACACAGAAGTTTCGTGTGGAGGAGACCACATCTATTTTAGCAATACCCGGCTCCAGGGCAGTTACTCAGCATGTTAAATATATATATAATATATATATATATATACACACACATTTTTTAGTCCAAAAAGCGTTAAAAAAACACTGTATGCGAAACTCTGGAATTCCATTGGACTTTACACTGAGCCAAGATCCAGGAGTTGTATGTCACTAGTTCAGCAACATTCCTGAGCCCCCAACGTTAATAATTGATCAGGAGAAAGGTAGAGCTGTGGAAAAAGTCAAACACTGTCTGAATCTGAACGTCATAACGTACATCCCTCGCCTACAAGAACTACGTGTTGGTTACCTTCTGTATGTGCTACTATTGCAGAACAATATATACATCTTAATAAGAGATTGTAATGTGTTTCACAGACAGAGAAATGGCGTTTAGAAGCAGTAAGGTCGACCCTAGCTACTTCAAAATTATGTGGCAGAAGGAGGTTTCTCCTCTGTAGTACGTATTTTTCCAACACATTTCTGTAGCTACATAAAGCTGTAATTATATTCCCCTTCTTGGATGGTCAAGACTTTTTTCCTCCTTTATCTGAATCATTTAATTGCATTTGTGAAATAGGAGTACAAATGGCAGAAAAGGACCTCAGGAGATCGAGTCCAACTCCCCTGCTGAAGCAGGTTTCATACAGTAGGTTCCACAGGGAGGTGTCCAGACAGGTCTTGAGTTTTCCCATAGGAGACTCCATCACCTCTCTAGTGGTCACATAATGAACCCACCTGCACCCCTGTCAAGTCTTCTGTGTGTCTGTGAAAGGACAAGTAAACAGTTTAGATTTTCCTGTATTATCCTTCATATCTAGACAAAGTAAGTATTCTGCATTCCTTGAATGTCCTTGTAGTAATGAGAATTACCTGTCTCAATGTTTTTGTTTTCCTTGCTGCATCCCTAGTACTTCAATAACGTCTGCCAAAATCCAAGTGAATGGAGTCAATCTGCATTATCAGCAAACAGGAGAAGGGAGCCATGCAGTTCTTCTGCTTCCTGGAATGCTAGGTCTGGAGATTCTGTTTTTTTCTTTATAGTGCAACCACCTCTTTAACCATCTGCTCTTTTGCTAGAGTGCACAAACTATTTTGTAATATATCCAGCACCCAATTATAGAGCATTTTCATTAAAAGGTGAATTATTACACATATAAAAGATAGGAAAATGTAGAGGTATAGCAACCAGTTAACTGTTTTTAAAGATTTTAAATATATCTCCGGGCAACTTTTATACAAAATGATCTTGGTTCTCAATTTCTTAACTCTCATAGTCACTCGTACCTTCTGGGTTGGACTGTGGGAAAAGGAATAGGGTGTCCATCAAATAGCTACAACAAGGTGCAAAGTAATGTGAGGAAAAAAAATCAGGTCAGCTGTATTTGTTACGCAGCTGATTGTCGCATCCGTCTTAGGAACTAGGTGCATTTCAGTTGAATTAATAAACATTGCAGTTTATTAATAAGTCCCTATCTTAGATAATAATTCCAGGAAACTCAGTTTAAGACGCTCTTCTAGAACATCCATGCAGAGCATCATTTTTTATAAGCTTGCCTTCCTACTAGAAAGTTTGCTCTCATCATACTGCAGATACTTCTAAAGATTTTTATTATGCACTTCATGGCTGAGAATTGCAACCCTTAGTCAGAGATAAAGCATAAAGCCTCTTTTTTAGAATTAAGATACAAGTTTCCCCAGTTTCCATCAAGAGTATATATGCTGTATATGTGTTATGGTGGTTACTTTAATTGAAGAATGATGGTTTTCCAGGGAGTGGTCAAACCGATTTTGGACCACAGCTTAAGTCCATGAATAAGCAGCTATTCACAGTTGTCGCTTGGGATCCACGAGGATACGGACAGTCCATCCCTCCCTCTCGAGACTTCCCTCCAGATTTCTTTGAGAGAGATGCAAAGGATGCTGTGGATCTTATGCAGGTAAATCCATTCTCAGATTTTACTGTAAATATAAAACTATTTTTCTTAAGTTTTGCAGGTGAAAGAGTGCTGCGAAGTATGTGTTGTGGTTTAAGCCCAGCAGGCAGCTCAGCAGCACACAACTGATCGCTTACTCTCCCCTGATGGGATGGGAGAAAGAATCAGAAAGATGGCAATCATGAGTTGAGATAGACAGTTTACTAGGTAAAGCAAAAGCTGTGCATTCAAGCAAGGCAAAATAAGGAATCCATTCAGTACTTCATATTGGCAGGCAGATGTTCAGCCACAGGAAAGCACAGCTCATCACACATAACTGTTACCTGAGAAGGCAAACACCTTCATTCTCAACATCCACCACCTTCCTTCTTCTTTTCCCTTAGCTTGTATTGCCAAGCATGCTCTCATGTATGGGACATCCCTATGGTCAGTTGGGGTCAGCTGACCTGGCTTTGTCCCCTCCAAGCTTCTCTTGCACCCCCAGCTTCCTCACTGCAGATCAGTATGAGAAACAGAGAAATCCTTGACTGTCTAAGCACTGCTCTGCAATAACTGAAGATATTGGTGTGTTATCACTGTTATTTTCATTAAAAATCCAAACTACATCATCATACAAGCCTCTGTGAGAAATTAAATCTATCCCAGTGAAAACCATGACAATACGTTATTTCCAACAGAAAACAAGTTAAGCTAAACATACAGATGAAGGCTTAAAACTGGGCAGATATGCACTGTTCTGGAAAATATTTTCTTCTGCAGTGTATAGAGAAGTTCAGCTTTGGGAATTACAAAGCAATAAGTTCTTATTCCAAAACCTTGCCCTAAGAGATTTACAGATGAAAACCAGTAAGTTTAGGTAAACTATATATGAAAAACAAGGACTAAGCCAGGTGATTTAACTAGAAGAGGTTACAATAGTGAAAAGTTCTTAGAAATTTTTCTAGCTAATACAAGCTTGACATTTTACCTCGAGCAATGCAGTTCAAGAGACACCTGATCTGAAAACTGACTTGGCGCTTTGCATTTTACAGCCTATTACTGCAATAATTTTTGTAGGAAATCAAAGGATTCCTGTAATCATATCAGATCTTAGCTAGCACTGTTATTGTGATTATGAAGACTACGATTCAAAGTTGTTATTATCTCTCCATCTTACAGATTTTTTGCTTTTATTTCAAATCTATGTTCCTAAGCTGTGCTTTTATTCCATCCTCTAAGTGCTAACACTGTTTTCTGGTTTAGTTCTAACTAATATTTTGGCCTTGTTATGTTAAGCTATACAGTTTTGTTGGCCATGTTAAGAAAATTGGCAGAGCATGAAAATTCCAAAAATATGAGAGAAGATTCAGTCAGTGAATCCAACTGTATTTAACTGTAACGAGCAGTAACCTTACAGAAAGAACCATATGAAGCTGGAAATGCAGTCTTCCTCGAGTATTCTGTGTGGTGAAACAAAATAAGTCTGACAGCAGAATCAGGATTAAAATACAGTTGTGCCCTCTAACCATATAAGCAATCTCTCTGCACAGTAAGTCACCAATTTCTTCTGCTACACAAACAAAGAAAAGAAAGCTGCTATCATGGGTAGGTGACAAACTTTCTGTTTAAATGGTTGGGACTCCCTTTCCCTGCCTCTGTTGAAAAACTAATAGCTGCAAAATAGAAAACAGAGCTAGAGCTGTCCTTAAAGAGCATACAATCGTAATGCAGGCAGTCAAAGAGGGCAGCAGTCCACAGATTTCTGAAGCTGCCAAGACAAATGAGCATCCTGTTTTTTTGAAGATGTTCACTGATGTAAGCATGTAACAACTATTTGTTAAAATCTTCCCAAGGGCAAGTAACTTGATTCTATTTTAGCACAATGTGAAGGATAGCACAAATCCCACGTAATCACCCTAACTAGGATTTCCAGCATAAAACAAAGTCCTAGCTCCTGCAGAGGGCTGTCTAATGATATGTGGTTTGCATGCAAACAGCCTGCAGACAGACAAAACCCATTGGTATGGGTGAGCCTTCAGCGCCTTTATTCTGGGCTCAGATTCTGGTGCCTCTCCTGGAGCTGTGACTGCTGCAGGGTTTCAGTGAAGTAACAGAAGTATAAATTCTGAAGTGTTTAGCACCTTGATGCAGATGACAGTGCTATGCATCAGTGAACATGTTCTGCAAAGGAATTGAGATAAAATTGAAGGAGTCTAATGCATATATGTCCATTCTGCTATACTCCATCCCAATCTCTAACAAAAACCGCAATGAAGGCCCAAAGCATTAAAAATTAGCACTGTGGAAACAGTCAGTTGATATTTAAGAGGTTCTTAGTCTGGAAATCTACTGTTGAAGTAAAAAAGTGGCTTTGGGCTTCTCCCAGTTTTTGTAGATCAACTGTAGCCCTTGTGGCATACTTGCTGTGGTCCAAAGAAATAATATAGAGTACAGAGTTCATTTTGTTCACTGGTTGGGTAAAGGCAGCACAAAATCACCCACAGAACTGAGGAGCTGGAGCCTAGCTTACAGGTAACTGCCAGTATAAGTTAGAGGCCTGCAGGGTAAGTCATTCAAAACTAAAGCAAACAAACATGCAAACCATTTCCAAGACATCTGTTACATTGCATTGGTTTTGGGGGTTGTTTTTGTGGGGTTTTTTTTGGAGGGCCATAGAGGATAAAATAAATTCTTCCTTCTGAAAAGGCATCCTGAGAAAACCCCCAAAAATGCAACAAAATAATGGCTAGTTAGTGAGAGAAGAACATAACTGGGGGCAAATGGGTCTCAGTTAAAGCACTGGCAAATTGCCTAGGATGGAGAATAAAAATTTTAATCATCAGGCAACTTTGAGATGCATAATTTGCTACTGGCACGAGGAGAACAGCAGCAACAACAAAACCATAAGCTTTATGAGCACTGCTGCCAGCTCCTAAAACTTGCCAGTGACACTTTGGCAGAACGATACTGAAAATTGATCATTTGTAACTAATTTTTTCTGCAGACCAGGGCCTACATGTAACTGGCTGCTAAAATTCAAGGCTCCTTTTTCTTGCTGTCAGATCTTACCTTACATGTCCTCTATCCCCTATCTTATTTCTTTTCTGTTTGCTAATTAGGGCTTAGACAGATGAAATCTGGGATTGAGCAAGACTACAGTGAGCTTAGTATCAAGGAAGCTGCCAAAACCAGATAAGTACAATAGCAATAGGAAAAAACCAGGTATCAGTTTGACTGATAAGGCTGTGCCTCACTTGAGCATCATGTTTACAAGCAGCAGGAGCAAGCTTCCAGATTATAACTACTTTTTCCTTTCTCTGTAGTTCTTTTGTTTCTCTTATTTCCTGTTTCTGCTTTCTTCTCTCCAAAGAAAGCAGGACTTGTATTCCAACAGCAAAACACTGAGTGCCAAAACAACACATTCAACTAACTTCTTTTTTTCCCTTCAAAAGTACCACATCTTCTTTAAAGCTATCTAAAAATTTTAAAAAAGAAAAAAGAACACAAACAAACAAAAAAAAGCCTTCAAAACTTTAAATTATGCCTTTTTTGCTAAAGAGTTTACAAACTCAGGCTCCTGTATACAAAACTGCTATTGAATATTGTTCCAGTACAAACTTCACATTTATTTCATAGAATAGCTTGGGTTGGAAGGGACCCCAAGGATCATCAAGCTCCAACCCTCTACTGCATGCAAGGCTACCAACCTCCAGATCTGGTACTAGACCAGGCTGCCCAGGGCCCCATCCAACCTGCCCTTGAACACCTCCAGTGACAGAGCATGCACAACCTCTCTGGGCAGCCTGTTCCAGCACCTCACCACTCTCGCAGTAAAAAACTTCCCCCTGACATCCAATCATCTGATTCTCTCTTTGAGCTTAAAACCATTCCCCCTTGTCCTATCACTATCTACCCTTGTAAAAAGTTGATTCCCCTCCTGTTTATAATCCCCTTTTAAATGCTGGAAGGTTGCAGTGAGGTCTATTCCTTTGCTTCCTAGCATCTTTATCTTCCTCACCTTTTGCTCACTGAACATCATACACACAAAATCCTCTCTCCAGTCACTGATCTTACCCTCTACTACAGGCCTTGGAATATGAGAAAACTAGCTTCAGATTCTAAGAGGAAAGCAATGTACAAGTCAGAGCTAATTAATGTCCCGGTTGACGTATTTTTTGTTCTGAGCCTTCCTTTTTGAGAAAAAGATATTGCAATATTAATGTTTTGAATTGGAATTCATGAGGTACTAATATTTAAAATGTCATGTATGCTTCACAAAGTGTGGATTAGGCACCTAAATTTGATACAATCCTATAGCAAACACTCTTTAAGCATTTTTTTTTATCATTATAGATTTTTTTTTAAATAGGTCAGCTAACATCAATAAATTAATTCACCCAATTTCATTTTCCAAGTCTTAAACTTTTCTTAAGTTCATCTTGGGTTACATGCCATCCCACACTGCAGTACTCTTTGTCAACTTTATGTGAAGAGAATCCATGCATTCTGTGTACCATCGGTCTCTAAGACTTCACTGTCATAGGACGCAGTGAATCTCTAATACTTCTCTAGGTCTTTGCTATCCATTCTAAATAAACATTTCTTAATGTCAAGACAGCTTCTTAAATGCTGTAAGAATCTAATATAATATAATAATCACTGATTATTTCATTAAATAGTCACGAAAAATTAGAAGTGTGAGTAGAGTTTTTTTGTGTTGTTTTTGTTTTTTAAGTATATGAGCTTTCCTTTAGCAGGAAAATCTACCTGGAAGCTACCCTATCTCATTCAACCATGCAGTGTTGTGTCTAGATCTGCACTGCTGCTTTCTGATAAACGCTTCATGTCTGCTTACTAAAAATACCAGTTTTATGTAACTTTCTTGTATCAACAAAGGCACTGAAATTTAAGAAGTTCTCTTTGCTGGGATGGAGTGATGGTGGCATTACAGCACTCATTGCAGCTGCAAAGTATCCAGCTCTTATCCATAAGATGGTTGTCTGGGGAGCAAACGCTAGCGTTACTCAAGAGGATGTGAGAATTTATAATGGTATGTATAAACTGAATGGCTAGAGAAATAGCATATTCTAGAATAATTAGTCTCATCTTCATCCAAAGATCTTAGTCACATTACAGCTAAGGAGAGACAGAGCTGAGGACACAACAAATTTAAAGCAACAGGATACAGAATTCACCAAATTGTTACACAAAGGGATAGACTAAAATCATAGGGAAAAATCTCCCAACAATTACTGCAGGGTAACATAGCAGGGTTAAAAAGAAGTCGTCATCAACAGCCTAATTTCTAGTAGCTTATAATTTCTAGTAGCTTATCAGTATATTTCAGCAGGTAAGATTTTTGTTGCTATACTAAGTTCCTAAATTTAACTTCTAAATAATCTTACTAACCCTTGGCTGAATTTACTTTCTCACATCTTGCACGACTTTTAGACACGGTCCATAGAAAACTGTTATATTAACACGTAACAGCTTTACCTCTAGGGCACATATAATATGTAGTAAGAAAACAAGCTTATAACTTGCTATTTGGAGGTCAGAAAGCAAATGAATTATTCATGTAAAATCCCAGAATACCTTTCTAATTTGCATTTCTTTTAAGTTAATTACTGTGGTTACAAAATCCTTCCAAAATAAACACCGGATTTCTAATCATTATTAAATTCACGCAAAATAAAATCTGACCATTTGCTATCTAAAGCAGAACAACAAAAAAAGCACTAGTTGAAATTAGAAATGAAGAATTAACTGTAAAGTCTCTCAACAAGTGTAACTGAGGATAATCTTATTTAAATGATTGGAGTTTGATTTATACCAGCTGTGGAACCCGGCTGTTTTTTCAGCCAAGTAACTGGTGTATGTGTCACACATGTATTTAAATCACTTGTACTGAGTCGTTTTCATTATCAGTAGCAGTAGTTTATTCTGTTTCTTTCTTAGCTTTGTAAACACACTACGTTAGTTCTCTACATGCTATTATATGAGCAGAGGTTCTATTACATGATAATTACAAAATGTACATCAGTCAGAATCAGTCATTTGGAGAAAAAAAACAGTCTTACTTTGAAAGGACTGCAGGTAGCATCTTCCCCATTGCTGACTTCTGGCCTTTTTGTGGATTGGTGCTTTCAGCTGCTTAAGATTCAGTGCATTTCATCTGCAGTTGAGGGTTTGGTAAGAGAGAAAGGTTTTCTTTTGGTACTGTGTCCATTCAATATTTAGCTTACTTTTTCCCCCAGCTTCATAAAATAAGGTCAGCAGCATGGATAGAACAGCAGATTTTGTAATGGAAACAGTTGGTCAGTAAAGTCAGTAACACACAGCCTGGGATGATCAAACTTGTTTCCCAGTGGTTCCCAATCAGACGCTGTTATAAAACAACACTTTCAATCAATCAGTACTGCTTTGCTCGTTTGGCTTCACAGGTTCTGTTTGTTAATTAATGCCAAACTCCTTTTTCCCCTTAATTCCTGTTTGAAGCCAATTAAGAGCTTTGCTAATGGTGTATATTACTGTTTGATGAGTTGGCACTTTTCGTTGAATAGGTGTCCTTCACGTTCTCTGCTTTGTCAACATTATTTTGAGCTTTCTTGATTTAAAGATTTACAACTGAAATACAGTTGAAGGAAAGTGACCTTTATGGGTGTCTGATCTGTGACCTGTATTGAAAATTTTGGGGGAAAAACAGGTGAACTTGATGTCAGACTCCTTCTGCAACTATAGCCAGGATGTCGTGAGTCACTGGGCTCTATTAAGTAAAGTTGCTTGTTTTTCTCTAAGACCATGGCAAATGTCTAATGATGTCAGCCTGCTGGAATGCCTTAGTAAGAGCTTCATTCTTCTGAACAGTGCTAATCATGGAAGAACTTCCTCCCATAAGCCAAAGCGAAAGGCTGAAGGATATAAAAAAGTGCTGCCAGCTCTGCCACACTGTTACAAAAATAGTTCTCTTTTTATACACAAAGTACCTCCTTGAACTCATCTTCTTCATACCCTCAAAAAAAGAAAAATCAGAAGTCATAGAACTGTCCTATGTATATAGTCTTGTTCCTAATGAATGTCATAAGCCAGTTCTGTAACTCACACTCCAGCAAGGATAATAAAACAACAGTTGTTTAAAAACCTTTTCCCCACTAAGAATTGTTTAAAACTATTCAGTGCAGTTTCAAGTTTGAAATCCATGTCTGCATTCAGCGTTGAAAAATTATTCAAACGTTGTCAGTATTGAGTTTTGTCTTGTTGCAGGTAAGATCCTAACATATTTCATTGTTATCTTATGTAGGTATCCGAGATGTTTCAAAATGGAGTGAGAAGGTTAAGAAACCACTTGAAGAGCTGTATGGACATAAGTACTTTGCAGAAACCTGTGAGGCTTGGGTAGATGGAATAGCCCGCTTTGCTGAAAATTCAGGTGGTAAGGCTTCCACGGTGTTGATCTGAAGCAGTTATAGTAGCAGACAGTTTTGGATAAGAATCCTAGTAGTCAGGAAAGGAAGGCCTCTTCATATGGCATTAAAAGCTGGGTCTGGCTCACACTTATGAATAAAGCAGTTACTTCATAGGCGTTTCACAGAACCAGCAAGGTACAGGAGGATAAATGATTTATGGAAATCATTAGCTGATGAGTCTCTTTGCTTGTTCTGCCATAAAACTACATTAGTAAATAGTTTTTGTCATGCAGATTGAACATGAGGGATTCTGCTCAGCTTTTTTCTGCTCTACTTTCTCAGTGTCAAAGGTCTGCCTCTTGGTGACATTTGTAAGCTCTCCAGAATGTCACGTGTGTTCATCTAAGTTTCTGAAAATGGGAGCTGAAACACTAGTTTAAAACACTAGTTTAAAAGCTAGTAGCATATAATGAGTACAAAAAAAAAGGAAGTTCACATTTTGACAGTTCTAACTGAACAAAACATTAAAAAAATACTATTGACACAGCTTGGCTATTTAAAATCCAAAGTAGTTCAACCAGGCAATATAATCATCCCTGAATGTTTATCTCTGAAGATTTGTCCAATTACTCTACAAAGACTTTTGCAACAAAGGGTATGTCGAAAACCCAGGCCAGTTAAACTTTGAAGCCTCCCTTTATTTCACTATAGATGACTTCAGACAAGTGAATTTTAGGGTTTTTGTTTGTTTGTTTTCCAAATTAAATACTAACTATTAACTTACTGTCTTTAAGTGGCTCAACTGGTTTATACTCTTCACATATAAAAATGAAATCTTTATTGAAACATAGGTTTGTGTGCTATGAAATTTAGCGGTAGATATGTTGAAATTTATCTTCTGTCCCCTGTATTTCCTGTCAAGCCTACATGGAGCCTGCTTAGCTGCAGAAAAATGTAGAGGTCTGTAATACTCAGCTCCATTTTAGGGCCAGTTCTCTTTAATGTTTCCATAAATGAAGTGGATGCAGGACAAGAAATTGTTTTGAGCATGTTGATGATATTAAACTGGGAGAAGTTGTTGACTCCATCATGGATGGAGATAGCTTGTAGAGAGATCTTGACAGATCAGAAAGCAGGACAGTCACCGACCACATGAAGTTTAACAAGAGTGGTTGCTGGATTCTGCACCTGGGAAGGGACAGTCCTGGCCATATGCACAAACTGGGAGATGAGATGCTGGGGGGAAGCCCCACTGAAAGAGATTTGGGGGTCTTACAAACCTATGTAACAAAACGTAGCATTGAATGCAAAAACAACAAAAACTAAGGTTGAAGAGAAAAAAGCAGGGCTGGGGAAAATAGCTTCATTTGCTGTGTCTGTTTCTGTTAATGGAGCAAATTTCACTGCTTGCGTGCTACTTAAAAGAAATAAATATTAGTCCTGTTCACACTTCTGTGGAATAATTGCATGCTATCCACAAGGAGAAACAATGGCTAGAACCATTCGAAAGGCAAATGGGATCCTGGGCTCCATCAGGAGAGGGGTGGCCAGCAGGGACAGGGAGGTGATTGTCCCTCTCTACTCGGCTCTTGTGAGGCCCCATCTGGAGTACTGTGTCCAGGTGTGGAGCCCTCACTACAAGAAAGACATTGAGATTTTGGAAAGGGTCCAGAGGAGGGCGACTAAGATGATCAGGGGGCTGGAGCACCTCCCCTATGAGGACAGGCTGAGGGAGTTGGGCTTGTTCAGCCTGGAGAAGAGAAGGCTGCGGGGTGACCTCATTGCAGCCTATCAATACCTGAAGGGAACCCACACCCAGGAGGGGAGTAAACTCTTCAAAAGGGCTGATAACAGCAGGACTAGGGGAAATGGTTTTAAGTTGAAGGAGGGAAGATTTAGGTTGGATGTTAGGGGGAAGTTCTTTACTAGGAGAGTGGTTAGGCCCTGGAACGGGCTGCCCAGGGAGGTTGTGGATGCCCCGTCCTTGGACGTGTTTAAGGCCAGGTTGGACGGGGTCCTGGGCAACCTGATCTGAATGTGTATGTTTGGTGGCCCTGCTAGGCAGGGGGGTTGGAACTACATGATCCTTGGGGTCCCTTCCAACCCGGGTGATTCTGTGTGATTCTGTGAACCCAAGTGGAGTTCGAGTCCTTTGCAGAAACAGCTTTGGTCTTTCACTTTTATTTTTTTTATGAAGTGCAACCTTCATTTATTTTCTCCCTAGGTAGTATCTGTCAACAGTTGCTGCCTCATATCAAATGTCCTACATTAATAATCCATGGTGAGAAAGACCCTTTGGTTCCACGCTTTCATGCAGAATATATTCATGAGCACATCAAAGGCTCCCGGTAAGTTGCACGATGGACTGTTCCTAACTGATTGTTAAAGAAAAGAAGAAATTAAAATCCACAACGTTAAAAAAAAAAAAAAAAAAAAAAAAAAAAAAAAAAAAAAA
>NW_024962263.1:11082901-11085461 GCF_019238085.1 Lagopus leucura | reverse complement strand
TTCCTTATCTTGTGAGATACCTAACTTCTGTTCCACTCAGTGAGCAATGAATTTAGATGCTATGAATAGAGCAAGAATACCAGCTAATAGGGGGAGGCAGAGAATACTGATCTCTGCTCTTCCTTATTGATGCGAGCAACAATCTCTAAGATTTTATTTTTCAGAAGTTCCATGAATTTGTTGTTTCAGAAAAGTGACATGGAAAAAAAAAAAAAAAATCATACAGCTATGTTGAAGTATTACTCCATAAACAAGAAAAGTCAAGACATTCATTCTGAAAACCCAAAAATGCTACCCATAAAAAGGAGGGATTCCACTATCTTTCTTTTCTTCACAGATTTGCATATAAATACAAGGTTTCTATTACTACTCAGCAACAGATCATGCTGATGAACACTCAAGAGAAGAATTAGAACTGAAACACTTTTATGAATGCAAAGTGTAAGAATCTGTTTCACTGATGTCACCTCTGTGAGAAATTGAGTGATATGTTTACCTTAAAGTCAGCTCTGCCATTCATAAAAGACATTATGCAACAGGAAAGATAGGGAAACCTTCTTAATAACCACATACAGATTTTTATTTTAAATGCATGACAGTCAGTTACTCCCACAGATGCCCTGCTTAGAATATCCATAGTCATGTTAGATTTCCCTGAAAAATGCTCTAAGGCATGCCATAACAAAAACTAGACAAAGATCAGATAGCTTCTTCAGCAGGACCACAAGGGTAGAAAGTGTTAGAAGTTGCCAAACAGTAAGATGTAAAGCTGTTCTTTACATGTCGTTGTGCAGAAGTGCTCTCCCATAAATGCATTTACCCAATAAGGAATCAAACCAAAGATTAAATATCAGAAATACAGACAAAAGACAGGTACATGACCTCCTTTTTCTCTTGTTGCACTAAAGATAGTTCATAAAAGGTGGAAAGTTCTAAGGTTATTTTCAGTAATAATTTGAATATCACCTTTTCTTGCCTTGATTTCTCTCTAAAAAGTAAATTAGAAAAGTTGTTGTTGTTTGTAGTGCAGATACATTGATTCTGTCATAAGCATGCCATCATTCTGTATTTGTATGGCTAGAACATTAGGTATATCACTGTGGATGGTATTCATGAGTGCTGTTCTGTTTGCACATCTGTATATTGCTTTGTCTTGGAAGAAACAGTCTTAGTGAAATTCAGACAGAAATACTAGAACTACCTATGTTCACACTGGTGCTCTTTTCTTCCTGAAACTAAGCATCACTTGATCACCACTAAGAGAATTATTGCCTTTGCTGTAGCAGGATTTAAATGGCATGAAGACAGCACAGCAAAGTATCAGACAATGTGGTCTTTAGCTGTTGAAGCTGATAAAAGCTGTTAAACAAGGAGTTTCACATCATGATATATGTGCTAGAAGTACATACATGAAGTTTTTCCCAGAGAGAAAACAGCAATTAGTTCAGTCTTGTCTCACCTATCAGTTAACAGCCTAAAGATTTAGACTATTCAGAGACTCTCCTAAACCTTTTTGTAGCTTAAGTCACAATTCAACTACAGACGTACAGACTTCACATTTACTCTAAAAAGCAACAGAAGCAAAGCAGCTGAGGTGTTTCACATACCTTTAGATGTATCCTACTCACCTACATTTCAGCGTCATCTTTGCACACCACTGAAGAGGTTCTTAAACTAGGTCTGAGACACAAATATGCTTAAAGCATAGTTTATCCTTCCCAAAATGGAGGAAATATTTTGTTGTTTCAACTTATCCTGTAGTTGACATTCTGATCCACATACACACAAACAGTGCATCAGTGTTACATCGATATTTTTACTTGGGAAACCAAGAGCAAAGGAAAAGGACAAACTGTTTACTTGTGCTCCCACAGTATAGTGCATATTCAGAATATTTTTTTTTTCCCCCCCTCCTTCTTTTTAGGTTGCATCTCATGCCAGAAGGAAAGCATAATCTACATCTCCGTTTTGCAGAAGAGTTCAACAGAGAAGTAGAAGAATTCTTACGGTGACCTAAACTGTAAAGTTAGAGGCATTTGTCCTTGCACTGTTTAGGAAATTTAGTGATTGCGCTTTTCATTCACATTAGGTATGAATCCCGTAAAGAAAAGAAAAAGATATTTCCATGACAGGGATCCATATTAACAATATGTAAGTCTCTGTGGATCAGAATATGCCACTGTACTTCAAGACATCTAACATGCCTTGAAACTTAATCAGCCAGTGGGGCAAGAAATAGCTGTTCTTTGATGGGGGAGATAAGAAAGACAGAAAACATAATCTAGAATGCATGCCTTTATGTGCTCTTAACGTTATAAAGGACAAAAAAACCATTGTAATAACTTGGGATTCAGAACTGTTACATTGATAAAATCTGTCAAAGTTACAAGTGCAAAGAGGATAATTGGGTACACAGCATCTAAAGAACATGCTTTACCACTACTATCAAAAGTCATTCCATACACATGCCAGCTTTAGAGAGGTTCTTCTGATAAGAGGGAACTTAAGCCTCGTCCTCCTCTCCTTCCTCTTCAAATTCACCCTGCTCATCAGCAGTGGC
>NW_024962263.1:10894800-11082891 GCF_019238085.1 Lagopus leucura | reverse complement strand
TTGGCGCCGATCTGGTTGCCGCACTGCCCGGCCTGGATGTGCACGATCTCACGCATGATGCCGGTGTCCGCCGATGCCGCGCTGCTCCCGCTCCGTCAGCTCCCGCACTCTGCGCTGCAGCGGCCGCGCCCCGCTCCGCGCCTTAAATTGGGGCGCTGCGCACCGCCCCTCGGCGACGTCACGCGGCAGCGGCGCGCAGCCAATGGGAGCGCGAGAGCGGGGCGGGGCTGCGGCGCCGGAACCTGTAGCGGGGAGCGGGGGGCGGGAATAAGGGCGGGGCTTCGGGACGGCCCTTCGCGCACCGGGGCCGACGCCCGGACCCCGCCCTGCCCCGCCGCCGGCACCGGGGACAAAGGCGCGGGCTGCACGGGTGTCTGGGCCGGGGCGGCGGTTCGGGGGTTGCGCCCCAGGGCTGCGTTCACTGTGTCGGTGCCGAAGCGCCCCACCGGCGCGGTACCGGCACCGCCGCTCCTCGGCGCCCGCTCGGCCCTTTGTTCGCCCATCGCTGCCGCAGCGGCGGGCGGTGCCGGGAGGGGCGGGGGCTGTCACGGGGGGGGGTCCGCGAGTACCTCCGTGAGCCGACAGCCGCTGCTGGGAGGGGGGGAGGCTGCTGCCTGCGGGGCGTCGGTGCGCTCTGCCCCCAGCTGCAGGGCACGCACGCTACCAGCGGGGCGGTGTGGTTGGCCGCCTGTTGGTTTTTCCCCCAGATGTGAAAGAAGCGCCTTGCCCCGAGCCGGGGAACGGCCCGACATCGGGGTGCGGCTGTCCCGGGGGCACCCGGCTCGCCCCTCTTTGCCCTTTGTCACCGCTCGTCTTCTTTGTCCCCGCCGGCCTCCCGCGCGACCCGACCGCACCGCGGGTCTCCGTGCCTCTGATTTCTGCCTCCGTGCCAGAGCGTCCCACCTCCCTTTGTTAGCGCCGCAGCTGGGGGGGGGGGTTGTGGGGCTGGAAACGCACCCGCGGGGTTGTCTCTTCCACGGGGATCTGGGGAAAAATCCCATCACTTGCACTCCCCATAAGAGCTGTCTGCGCTGGGCTGAGCCAGGAGCGATTCCATTGTCTGGCTGAGCACGCCTCGCCGGCAATGTGTACTTTGAATTCCACGCGAAAGGTTTTTGCGGCACGCTAAGGGTGGGGTGGACGCCTCTACCATCGCTCGCCTAACAAGCAGCCCGCAGAACAGCAGCTCCCTCGGAGCACCGCATGCTGCAGGTGCTGACCGAGCGGTGTCATTCTCCCCTACTGCTGCTGAAAGGACGGCTCGGCTCGGCTGCGGCAGAGCCAGTGCAAAATGCCGGGACCACGAGTGCTTGCCGCTGTTATCTCCAGGTGTTCCGAGTGCCACACGCTGTGTGTTAGTTGCTTGCTACAAGATTTACTGGCATTGCAGGGAGTAGCTGATCTTGCTCATCCTCCTTACCTACGCTAAGCTCATTGCCAGCAGCTCCAGGCTCTGAAGGAAGCCATTTTAAAACCCAGTTCAAGAGAACGGATTATTAGCACCAGAAAGAAACCCACTCTGCATGCTTGTTCCTAGAAGAAATTAATTCACAGATCTGAAAAGGAGGAATATGTGCCTGTGTTTTCTATCGAACTTGTTGAGACTGGAAGGGAAAAAGAAGAAAAAAAAAAGACAGGAAAATAAAAAAGAGGTTATTTCCAAATGAAATATGGGGGACAAAAGGGGAGAAGCAGGTCTGTGTTTTTCTATGTACTCCAGCTGAAGGCTGCGGCCATGCATGGGAGCCACCCAGATAACTGCGGCAGCCTTTGGGCAGGGCTCGGCGCACTCATTGCAAATGCTCTGCAGGGCCACAGCTTGCTGGGCCGCTCCTTTCTGCTGCCTAGCTTTTCCTCCCTGCACCCCCGTGTCTGCCGGCCGCGGGCTGGATGCCACCCTCAGCAGTTCCCCAGGCAACCGGCCCGGTGGCAGAAACAGGCTGAGCGGCAAAGGGAGGGGAACAAAAAGCCCCGCAACAATTTCGCTCCCAGGGCTGATTTCCCATGGTGTAAAAGTGGTGTGGCTACATGAGCCAGGCAGCGGCAGCTCCCGGGTTGTTGTGCAGCCATCCCTGCCAGCCATGTGAGTGAGAGGAGGCACAAAGTGACCTCAGCACAGAGCCCGTTTAATGAAGCTCGGAGGATTGGGCCGGTTTTCTCCGATGCATGCTCTCCCCGGTGCTGTTAGGGTTTGCATCCTCCCAGTTGGGAGCTGGATGTGATCCCCTTCAGCCCTCTGCTGCCAGAGTGATGGCTGATGGAAGCCAGAGGCCCTGGCAGGGGGCAGAACGTGGCCCTTGGCAGCCAATGAATGCCCCAGGGAAGGACGCGTCGTCTCACTTTGTGATATCTGCATTGGTGCGATGTGCTGCAGCAGTGTGTGTGCTCATCGCGATGCTTTTCCCAAGGAGGAACTTGCTCTTCCTTTTGGAAACTGTGTGCCTACCACACATCCTCATCCAGGGGCACCCCAGGAGGATGTGAATGGCTCAAAGACCTGGCAACTATGTCCGAGGCTGGGGAGCTCCATGGTGTAGGGGCACAGTTAGTGGACATAGTGATGGCAGGTTGATGATTGGACTTACAGATAATCTTAGCGGTCTTTTTCAACCCTAAAGATCCTATGATTTGGGAGGATTTCACATTGGTGTCCAGGCTGAGGAAATGTTTTTGTCTCAACCCATGCTGGCCGGAGGGAGAGGGTGCGAAGCAGCACAAGGCTGCGTGCTTGGCATGCCTTCTCTGCAAGCTTGCTCCCACTCCTGCACAGCCTCGCTGCACAGCCTGGTCCAGGATCCTGAGAAAATCGCTAAGCTCCGAGAAAGTCATTAGAGCAGAGCCCCGCCAGATAGGAGAAGGTAAAACTGCAGACAGAAAGAGGATTATAGGAACAGGATCATGGGTAGCTCCAGGGCAGGGGAGGATCAGCAGTGGCGCAGAAAGCCTTTCTGTAGGATGCTAAGGGAAGAAAAAGAGGGAGGGCTGGGAAGGATGACTGCTAGGGAGAGCTGCCACCCTACAGTGCTCGCAGTGTGGGCATTTCTTGTTCTGGCTCATCCGTGCTCAGGCTCACAGGTGTGCCCTCACTGCAGCAAAGGGCGGTGTGAGCATCGAACAGCATCTCAAACCGTGTGTAGTAGGTGACTATGAACCACTGCAGTACAAAAGGGAGGTGAGAAATGGTGTCCGTGATGAGGAAATGATCGAGCAATTAGAAGGGCAGAGTTTTCCCGAGATGATGCAGGAGTGCTGATGAGGAATCGGTCCTCACATAAATCTCCTCGCATGGACACCGGGCACGGCAAGGTGCTCTATTGGTGCTGTGGTCCCTGAGCCAATGGCAGGGGGGCACTTGGTGCCTGTGTGCACGGCTCTCCGGGCATAAATATTAATAGGGTTCCAGCCCGGCACTAGTGCTGATGCAGCTGTTTCTTACGTTAATGTGGAACGAATTCACTGAATGCAAAAGAGCGAGGGATGAAAGAAAATACTCAGTTGCTAGTCTGAGTTGTTCTTGCAATCTGCTCTCAGTCGGTTTTGTCCCGAGCAGTCTCTTTGTGTGCGGTCTGAACCGAGATGGGGCAGATTTGCATAGCTGGAGATTCTGGTGGCAGATTGCAACGTTAGATGGCAAAAACACTGCTGGAACTTCATCTGCAGTCCCCAGGTCATGCTCTGGAATCACGACGACACGCAACACGCATGTCTGGGAAATGCTTCTTTTTGCTTCAAGCCTTGTTGTTTAAACCTTATTCTCGTCCATCCCGAAGACTTTCATCCTTGAAAACCCAATAGCAGCACACTGCCCCGCGTCCCTATGGGCTCAGCATTCTACCGAATCCATTGCTCGCTAGGACGTGGTGCGTTAATGAAGCAGGGGCTCGGTAACCGGGTTGAACAAAGCGTTTGTCAAGGTCTCCTGTCACCACCCCGCTCTCCCCTCCCTGCAGCAGCATTGCGGAGAGCAGCGCAGCTCCCTGCAAGGCAGAGCTGCTGTCAACTCGTTAACACTTTCTTTCTCTTTGCAAAAGGCACCGCTGTGCAGATGGATTGTAAAGATCTTATCAGGCTTTGGCTGCTCTCAGGTGCCTCTGATACACACCTTTCTGTATGCTAAAGAAAAATAAAATGCTTTTGGAGGAGGAAAAAATGGCCTCAGATCATTCAAATATATAATGCTAAATCTCTGGATTACAGAAAAATAAAATGGCTGTTTGGAAAGATCTCTTTCTTCTCTCTCCCCAGCATCAGCTGCTCTCCTGCATTGGGCAGGAAGGAGAAGATCGGGATGCCAGGAACTTGCAGTTGAGAAAAGCAGGATTTGGGGCGGCTGCACTGCGCTATGCTTTCAGGAGAGCAGCGCAGCCTCTCCAGACGGCAGGATTCAAACAAAGGCTTTGATCACTTGAGTTATGAAGCTGGAAGCGTCCTCACCAAACTGGGGCGGGTGGCAGATGCAGCCTCTGCTCCCAGCCCTGTTTTTTTGGCAGTCCCTGCCCAGCAGCACACGCAGGCTTTGTGGGGCCGAGGGCACACCTCTGCCAGCCCGATTGCAGCACCTTGGGTGAGCGATAAGCAAGGCTTATAATTAACAGCTTATCCTCAGCTCTCAGAAGACAGCAGGTGCTCCTTCGATTGATTTCGGTAGCGGCTGGCTCAGATCCTGAATCTGTTGCAGGAAGGTATTATTCCCAAATGCTGTGAATTCCTTTGTCCTTCTCTCTTTCCCAGTTTTCCCATTTGTGGTTCTCTATAAGCTCTGGGGGTGATTTTCACCTGATTTTTCTTGCCCCAGAAGCACAAAGGTGAGCTTTGTGGCACCTGGTGCTTGCATTTGCCTCTCAGCCCTGGGGAAGGACACCATCCAAGTGCTCAGCTCCGGCCACGCCTGGCACAGCTTCTCCAAATGCACGGCCAAGCTGGGAGACGGCTCCTCCTGCTTTCCAACAGGCAGCAGCGAGGGATGCTTTCAGCTGCTGCTCAGGGGTGGGACACAGGATTTTGGAGGTGCCTGCTGGGACCCCACGGGACTGAAAATACAGTAAAGGAGCTGTGGTAACATATCCCTGCGATAGCACGTTCTGTCAGCTCAGCTATTGTCTGGTCTGCTGCTGCATTAACAGGTAACACACCCTTCTTGGATTTATTCTGCATTTATGCTGGTAGTGCTAAGAATTCTTTCACTTTTGAAAATTCTTCTCCCCAGAGAACTGGGGACCGAGTGACATTTCTGAAGGTTACACCCTCTATAATCATCACTCACACGAACTGAGTGCCAGCAGCAGTTTGACGCTTCTGCTAGGAAATCGGATGTGCCCCCAGTATCACATACAGATACCAAACTACCACGTGGGATATTTGCTTTCTGTGCTAAGCCCCGTATCCAACAGAGCAGGAAGGAAAAGCAAAGCAGATCCCAGCTTGAGGCAGCCCACCTCTGAGCAAACGCATGGGGCTGCCAGGGACAGCGGCAGGCTGTTAGCTCCACTCCCTGCCTGGGGAGGAGGAAGGAAAATAATCAAAGCTGATTTTGTCCGGCTGGTTTTGTCGAGAATGGAAAAGTTAAAAGGCTGTGGCAGGACTGTAAGAAGTAATGAAAGAGGGTGACTGTCTGGAGAGCTGGACTGAGACACTGGCACTTGGTGCTTAAGAAAAGGGGGAAAACTGTGTGCAGATGTGCCAGGACAAGCCCCAGGCTTCAGAACTAGCAAGAACTATTCAGTGCAGGGAGGAAAAGATGATTCATGGAAATTCTGCCATCAGCAAAGTAAAAGCACCCAAAAAGATGGGGAAGAGGTCAGCAGTGCAGCCAGTCCCATGGTCACTGCAATAACAAACTGTCCTTTGTGAAAAGGCATTTCATTCCCCACCAAAAGCAACCTGAACCTCAGACAGACCATGGTTTATAGGATAACCAGCACTGTTATCCACTGACACTCTGTCAGGGATTTCCAACGTTAGAAACATAGCTGTGTGTTGTTCGAGCAGAAGCCCGCCTCAGCCCTTGTGCTGGGAGCTGCAGCAGCCTCACATCCTTTCTGGATTCAAGCGCATCCTGAGGATGCTGACACCCAGCCTTGTTTCTGTTGGTGGCCTAAGGACAGAAAGATAGCAGCATCCAGCATGTGTGCTGAGTGCCATGTGGGATCTGGGCATTCCATCCAGCAATAGAAGGAAAACATTGCTCAGTACCATCTTTTCATGCTTCTCTCAGCCTTTCAAAAGCTCATTTCCACTAAGCTTTTGTGTCCCTTCTTCCGAGTCCTATTGCAGCCTTGTCACAGGCATGTAGTAGCCAATTGCAGCTGCAAATCTCAATACAGCTTCTACGTGCTGGAGTCAGTGCTTGCAAGCTGTCTGGGGTTTCTCCAGGGTGAAATGCTCTGTGTAAAAAATATGATTTCCATTTGATTGCACAACCTCTTCTTGTCTTGAGGGAGCAGTGAGTCACTCAGTGTCAGTGCCACGTCCAGCATCCACAGACAGACCCACGTGTCTGAGAAGCTCCGATAGATCTATGACAAGTTTCTCCCATGACTCATAACAACAAAAAGAAAATGTCTAAACCATTTACTCTGTGCTCAGAAAGCTCCTTGAGATCTGAGTTATGCAGATATTCATTCAACTGCAGGGAACCAGGCAGGACTGCCACACTTCCACTCTGCAGATGAATGAAATGAAGCAGAGTGGAAGGCATTTGAATACAGCCACAGCACTAGGGGGGCATGAAACCTGATTTCTGGCCCAGGACACTGCAGCAGGTCACAGTGAACTGCTGGCCAGCCTTCTGCACCCCATCAGAAATGCCAACAGCTGTGGGTACCAACCCCATGAAAACAAGAGACTTTCCCCCAGGGGAAGAGCTGCTACCTTAAGTCCTTAGGAAGTCAGGAACTGGATTTCCTTCAGTGATACCTATCCAGGAATCCTCAGATGCACCTAAGATCCTGGCACCTAATGTTAGCAGAGCAGTTCTGCTAACATTATAATAAACATGTAATTGCTTGTCATCTAGATTTTACATTTGCTTACATATGCTTTCTCAGATGTGAGCTTTTCAAGAGGAATTGACCTTGATATTGCTTTGGATCATGTAATTCATAGTTGGAGTTCAGTGCACTCCCCTTACAACTCCTGAAATTCAGCTTGAATTCTCTTTTGGCCTTCTTTCTGGGACCACAAAATGAGGCTGAACAATGGTTGGTACAGATATTTTGAGACTTTGGGTGAACAAAGGACCGTGATTATGTGTGGGTGGCCCAGGAGCAGTTTCCCATCACAGCTGAACACCTCTTGCTAGTTGCTGCTGCCTCCTCTCCCTCAGCTCACCTTCCTCGAGGAGCTAAAGTTGCTAACCAGAAGGAACAGCTTTGGTCAGCTTAGTTCCCCACACTGACTCATCAACACATCTGACAAGGCCTAGGAAGCAGGACCAGGGCGGCTCCACCTAACATTGCTTTAGTTTGCCGCAGCAACTGCACGGTAGAAGCAGAAGCACTTCTCCCTTTCTTGCCTGCTTCTGCTAGCTTGTGCTGCCCTCCATTAGACCAAACATTTGAGCAGGGGTATGGCCAGTTAGACGAAAGGAAGTTCAATATTCAGAGCAAGGTAGGGACCCTGGAAGCCCAGAGCTGCACCAGTTGCAACATCCTGGTACCACCAGACTCACTGGATGGAGCAGATGGAAGGTTTCCTTTGGCTTACTATAACAGGCATTTATTCCTCTGCAAAAAGACAACAAAATGAGAAATCTGGAATATTCTGAGGCAGTCTTCACCTCATACATGTTAATGGTCAACTGCTTTTCTCATGTGTCAAATGCACACCTTATTGCTGCAGAAGAAAAACTGTAGGATCGGTGACAAGTTGTGTCCCTAAGGGGTCAGGCTGGGACTGACACTCTGTAATATCTTCACCAATTACAGCGACAGTGGAATCCAGTGTACTCTTACCAAGCTTGCAAATGACACCAAACTGTTTAGTGCAGTTGACATGCCTGAGGGACGGGGTGCCATCCAGAGGAACCTTGACAGGCTCAATCAGTGAGCCCAGGAGAGCCTCACAAGGTTCAGCAACGCCAAGTGCAAGGTCTTGCACGTGGGTCATGAAAACTGCTGCTAACAGTTCAAGCTGGGGAATGAAAGAATGGAGCACAGCCCTGACAAAAAGAACTTGGGGGTACTGGTGGATGACAAGCTAGACAAGAGCCAGTAATGTGCCCTCACAGCCCAGAAAGCCAACTGGGCAGCATCCAAAGAAGCACGGCCAGCAAGTTGAGGGAGGTGATCCTGCCCCTCTCCTTGCGTTGGTGAGACATCACCTGAAGTACTGTGTTCAGATGTGGAGACCTCAGTATAGGAGAAATGTGGACACCATTGGTGTGCATTCAGAGGAGCAACACAAAAATGATCCAAGGAGCGGAACACCTCCTACATGAGGACAGGATGAGAGAGCTGGGGCTGTGCAGCCTGGAGAAGAGAAGGCTCTGGGGAGACCTGATAGTGGCCTTTCAGCACCTAAAGGGGTGTTCCAGGGTACGTTTGGATCTGAGAGACAGGATTTTTCAGCAGCAGAGGCAAGCAAACTATGCACTGAGAGCAGCACAGAGGGTTATGGGTTTTATTCAGCACACACACACTCATACATACATGAGCATCCATTTTAGATAATCCTCATAAGCAGGCAGCAGAAACTCCCTAAGCAAGTACACTATTACTTACTGACTCTTGAGAGATGGCAAACCATCAAAAGGAGAAAGAAAGAACAGGTCTCCTGCTTCAAGGTGCACTTTTCCTCTCTCTCCCACCACAGCCTCTCTCCTGCTTTTTATTCTCCCTGGGGTCTGCAGGTTTTTTTTCCATTTGCGCCCTGTACCCGCGTGGACAACATGTGATAGAGAGCCCAAGTGGAACACCTGCTTGCAAAACAGGTCTTTGCAAAAACAAGATAAACTGCCAAGGTCAGCTCTCTCTACAAAACAAGATATTTGCAGCTCCTGCAACAAGCATCAGTTCCCTTAAAACTGTCAGGATACTTTATTTCATCCCTGGATCATTCTTCAGTCAAGGCCCTTTAGGTCCCTAACACAAGGGGGGCTATTGAAAAGAAGGGACAGACGCTTTAGCAGGGTCCCTTGTAATAAGACAAGGGGAAATGGCTTCAAACTAAAAGAGGGAAGTTTTAGACTGGATATAAAGAAGGTTTGTTGTTTCTTTTTTGTATGGTAAGTGTGGCGAGGCACTTGAATAGCTCAGAGATGAGGATGCCCCATCCCTGGAGAGATACAGTGCTAAGCTGGCTGGAGCTCCGAGCAGCCTGATCTATCTGTAGGTGTCCCTGTTCACTGCAGGGGAGTTGGACTAGATGACCTTTCAGAGCCCTTTCCAACCCAAAGCAGTCTGTGATTCTATGAAAATATTTGCCTCTTTCAGCAACATCCCAGTTCATAATCGTGTGCTTTACATCCGTTAGCCCTTAAGTTATCAGGAAGGAGATTTACTCATGGTTTAGAGGGAAAAGGTGGGCTGCAGATTCAGCGTGTAGGATTCAGTTGCTCCCATGGGCAAC
Organism: Lagopus leucura; assembly: GCF_019238085.1. NCBI lineage: Eukaryota > Metazoa > Chordata > Aves > Galliformes > Phasianidae > Lagopus > Lagopus leucura. The sequence goes on along the minus strand of NW_024962263.1, from coordinate 11,073,324 downwards.
ATTACTTCTGGAGAAGAACAGGAAGAATAGAAGTGCATGCCTTTAAACCACACTCCTGGGGCTAGGACCTCATCACAGCAGCAACATAAATACATCCCTGTGTACATATGCAGTGCTTTTTGCTACAGTATCCTTGCTTTATCATTGATTTTCTATCAGATGCCTCACTGCAGTTGATGTTCAACCTGGCCTTGTACCTGACAGAACAGATGGATGACAATCGGCTCAGCTTTCACAGCTACAAAACAGAGATCAGCATGTTAAAAGAAATGCAAGAGGTTTCCTGTGCTGCTGGATCATGCTCTCCTCTGGTTTTGCAGGGGCTCTGACAGCCTTGCAGCGCTGTAATTAGAACATGTTTCACACTTGATGGTCTGGTTCTGCACATTTCCACTCACCCTTCACAACTGCATGGCAAACCAGCATGCTCACCCTCCATTTACTCGCCAGGTGAATACTTTTCTGAGCTTGAACACAGACCCAATGTGATCTACAGGCAGCAGCTGTATTTCACAAAAGACCTTATATATGTAGAACTGCATACATGCAGAAGGGCCCCCTAAGGGCACTCTAAGCCCTTTAAGGACTTGCTTTAAAGGGTTCTGGAGGTCTCAGGATCCCAGGGAAAGCTACCAGTGCTCTTTACCTTTGAGATGACTCCTGAGGAGGCGAACAGAACGTGCTGAGGGAGGAACAAGCCTGGAGGCAGCCTTGCGAGCAACAGAAGAGACTTACACTTGGTGTTGTAACACCAAGGGAGAAACAAGAGGACTGCTGCCTCAATTTCTACCCAGCAGGAGAGGCACGCCGGGCGGAAGCTCCACTAGATTAGAGCCTCCGCTAGGACCGCACAGAGCCGGCTCTGGCCTAATGTAGCAGAGAAACTGGCTCAGGGCACCCAGAAAAAGATTTACCTATGTGATTAAATGCCTGCAAGGGTGCAATGCAAAGAATGCCAGCACACCTGCCTTTCACCCTCACTTCCCTTACGCTGATGGAAAGCAAGGCTCAGCAGAGGCTCAACGCAGCCCAACCTAACTGTGCCCCACACGGCTCTTTTCCCCACTGGCAAACCTCCCCCACCCCAGGTGCTGCCACCGGCACCTCACCACCACCACCACCCGTGCAGCTCCTGATAGAAACGCTACACAGCGCCCGCTTTGTTCTTTTTCTTTTTTTTTTTTTTTTCCCCTCCTTTCTGAACGCAGAGCAAACCTGCGGCTGCCAGAAGCACAAAGATGAGCGCGACACAAAGAGAAGAGCTCAGAGCCCACCAGCAGCCCGCAAACAGCACTCAGCCCCTCCCAGCGCAGCTCCGCCACTCGCCTGCCTCATTACCTCTAGTGAGGCGGACCCGCCGAGCCTGGCGGGTGCCGCTTCAGGAACGAGGACGCCAAACCCACCCTCCGCAACCGCCATTTTGAAGCCACCATTTTGGCGGCCGCCCCTCGCCGCCATGGCCGCTCCCGCCCCGCCCCGCCCCGTCCCGCCGCTGCCTGGGCGGAGCTACGCGCGGTGCCGCCCCCCGGTCCCGCCGCGGCCTGGCCGAGTAGATGGAGGCCGCAGGCAGCGGTGCAGCGCCGGGCTGCATCGATCTGCACGATTTCAGCGGGCAATTGGGCGAACAGCGGGTGCACTTCCACGCCATGCGGCTGCAGGATTCGCTCTTCCTCTGGGTGGGCGCCGCGCCCGCCCTGTCCAGCCTGGCCGTGGCTATGTGCAGCCCCCGGGTGAGTGAGTGAGTGAGCGAGCGAGCGTGTGTGTGTGTGTGTATCGATGTGTGTGTGTCTGTGTCCCCGCCCCGCCTGGTGCCAATCCGCGGCTCAACCCACGCTGTGCTTTGCCCGCAGGACAGCGTGCCCGTGTCCACCTCGCTGCTTGGGGACCCCTCCGACACCGCCTCCGCCTGCCTGGCCCAGCGCCTGGGTACGTGCGGGGCTGCGGGACAGAGCTGTAGCCCTGGGGTGGGGTTGGGGGCTGCGGGGGCGCCTCGTGTGGGACGGGGCGGGCCGCCTTCCTGCCGGGAAGCAGTGCTTCGGGGGGGCGGCCGTAGCACCGCGGAGAGACAGGACATCCCGAGTTGGAAGATGCCCACAGGAGCCATCGAGTCCTGCTCCGAACACTTCTTAAACTCCGGCACTCGGGGCCGTGCCCACTGCCCTGTGCAGCCCGTTCCATGCCCACCGCCCTCTGGTGCAGACCCTTTTCCTGACCCCAGCTGCCCTCCCCTGACGCAGCTCCATGCCGTTCCCTCAGGCCCTGTCGCTGCCACACACAGCAGAGCTCAGCGCTGCCCCGCCGCTCCCCGTGAGGAGCTGCAGCCACCATCAGGCCTCCCCTCAGCTCCTCTGCTCTGGGCTGAACAAACCCAGGGACCTCAGTCACCCTTCGTACCCCTTGCCCTGCAGACCACTCCTGTTTCAATAGCCCTTCTTTGGATACTCTCTCATAGCTTTGTGTTCTCGCTGTATTGTAAGTGGCCAAACTGCACCCAGTGCTGAAGGTGATTGCACCAAACCCTGTCTCATTTCTCACTGGTTAGCGCCCACATTCTGCCCTGGTGAGCCCCAAGCTGTCTCACAGGTGCCAGCACTTGCTCTGCCCCTGCACCACATAAGGCACACCTCCAGGGTTGCCCCCTTCATGTAACCATAGAATCATTGAGGTTGGAAAAAACCTCTAAGATCATCAAGTCCAACCTTCAACCCGTCGCTACCATGACCACTAAACCGTGTCCTTAAGGTCTCCAGCCTCTGTTAGAGCATCCTGGTGTACCCACAGCACAACGCCAATGTGTGCAGTAACCCAAATGCATGCCTCCATCCCCTAGCATGCCTCCTGTAACAGTACATCCTGTCAATTCACCTAGCACCTGCTTAGCTTCAATAGCAGCCTTGTGCAGGTTATTGGAGCTCACTGGCTGGTGACTGGTACAGCTCCAGCGGGCAAACTGCTGATGTGCTTCATACTGGGTGTTGGATGCAGGATGATGCACTGCTTGCTTTCTACTTGCTTCTGTCATTTCAGTTGAAAAAAGTTGTGTAATTCTTCCTCACAAGCTGGATCTTGATCACGGGCACTGTGTCAAGAGTTTGTAGCACCAGGCAGGTCCATGAGCCTGCCCCTACTTCTCTGTGGCCCAACACCTATATAAAAAAGGGTTGTTCGACAGGGCTAGTTTTGGACAACCATCACTGGTGTCCTTTCCTCATCATTATAACTTGTCTTTTACCAGTTACTGCTGTAGCCTCCCCTGATGGCAGCTCTTTCTCTTACCAGGTTTAGGCATCTCCACCGTCACTAGTAATTCTATGGGGTGCTGTATAACATGATTTCTTTATGTGTAGTTAGTGCATTGTCCTTATCTTTGTTACCAATAGCTTGCTGCCGGGATATCAGTTATTCTTGATCCTCACAGCATAACACACCTTCATCCCTTCCTTCTCTTTGTGTGCCTACAGTACCTGTCATTATTTTATTTTAAGCTTCCCATGCCCAGCTGGTCTTTTGGTCAGTGTTCCTGTCTGGCTCAGCTGCAGTTTTCCCCCCTGGTAGCCCTCACCTATGTTCTTAATAAATTGTCTTCTCACTTGTAGTTTCCAGCCCAAGGAACGCCCTACTGAGGAAGACCTGGCGACCTTTTTCACTTTGGGTTGGAAAGAGAAAGTCAGTGACACACTTCTGGCTTTGACTAATCATGTGCTTGCTGATCAGAATGGCTAATGGGGCTTTGTAAAGAGAATTGAATCTTTTTGAAGTTTTACCCTGGTTTCTAGGCTTACTTTTGTCAGCCCAGCAATGTAACGTGGGCCAAGTGTGCTTGTGGACACTCAGTCCAGAGCTGTTTTACACTGAAATCAGTGTAAAATTATTGTCAAGCCTCTCTGTGCCTTCTTTGTTCCACGGGCTGTGCGGCAAGGAGATGTGAGCTCTGCCCTGAGCAGAAATGCCAAGCGTCGCTTTGGCTGGCATTGAGCTTTCCTCCAGGGAAATAAATCCTCTGTACTCCCTCAGCTTCTGCAATAACAGAGATGGCTGTTTGATCCCAGCCTGCCCCGTAGCTGAGGCAGCCTTCTTACCCATCCTGTCACCTCAGAACACTTCAGGCAGGCAGTAACTTCTTTTTCTCTGTGCTGTCACCACGTTTATGTGCCATTTCCATTCTACTGTTGGCAGGCACTCGTTTAAGTAGCGCACGATGCCACCTGGAGGCAAATAGTATTATTTCTTCTGCTTCCCAGTTGTGTTCCATCCCCTGTGCTTTGTTCCTGCAGTGCCAGGTTCCCTGTTCTGGGGCAGGAGTTTTGGTGTTGCCATAGTCAGTGTGTGCACATCCTCCCGTTCTTTTCTTTACATCTGATCGACTTCCTAGCCCAAACAGCTGCGTTTCGTGTTCTGGCTCTGTCTTTTTCCCTTATTTTTTTCCCTCCACTGATGAGAGAACATTTGCAGCATTCCCATTCCTACATACCTATTTCTATCTGTGCTGGGTGCACAGACTGCTTCCCACAGCCTACCTCCATGCCCTGCCTCCACTCTCTAACACGAGATGCATGTAACCTGTTGAGAAACCTGTATCCTAGAAGATTGTTCCCTGTGAGCTGGAGGAGCCCCCTTCTAGGGAAATCTTTGTGTATGTGTAGCCTCTCCATGCTAAGCGGGTGAGCTGGTAGAATGGAAAATGGCAATAAACAGATTTGCATAAAGAAAATGGCTCAAAGGAGTAGTTGAGCTACATTATATATATACGTGTGTGTGTGTGTTAAAATACGATTATAAACATACATTGGCTTTCTGAAATTAACTTTCCAACTGAAGAAGGACTGAGATATTACACTTCCTGGTGTCCTTATTTTCAGTTTTTAGATTTCAGATGATGTTTTTGAATACTGAGTGGAACACTTTTGATTTCTCCTTGGGACGGGCAGCTCCCAGCTTACTCCTGTCATGAATGTGGTGTGACCTAAATACCACTTTTGTCTTTTATTTCATGCAACTATTTTAAACCCAGTGTCTGTTTTTCCCTATGGTGCTTCAATAGTTGAGCTTTAGCCATCTATTAAGGGAGTTACAAAACAGCGATATCACAAAGGTAATATCTAAGTAGAATTCCATTTTATTTATAAAATGCTTCTTTGTATTATCTGTTCTACTCTGATAATTAAGTTTTCCTGCCCCAGTGGGCATTGGTTTTGTCACTGTTAATTAGTTCTGTGATGGATGACAGCTCTTAATTTTATAGCACCTCTCTCCAGGTAGTTACCAGTGCAGTAGCCCAGAAATTCTGATGTTCATGGAGTGAAGAGTAGAGGAAACATAGCCACTGACAGCAGGCTTTGACAAACACAATGCACAGCTTTGGGAGCCTTTTTGGGATGTTGATAATGAAAAAAAAAGAACTTTGCTAATTGTGGTTTGAGAAGTTTCTTGTTGACTCTCCCTCTGTGTTTTTCATGAACCAAGTGCCAGTGATGCAGTTTCAGCTTGGTCCGTTGTTTCCCTTCCACTATCCTATATTTAAGAAGTGTCCAAAATGCACAAAAAGCATGGGGAGGTTTTGCAGCAACTGGTGGCTTTTTCATCACTCCAAAAACTCATTCACAGTCACCAGGTGGGATTACATTGCCCGCTCTAGCAACGTGCAGAGCTTTGCCCATGTGCTGGGTGCTTTACAACTGGGCCCTGGCATGCGGGAAGTAGAGAACGGTCTGGTAGGCCTCTTCATGATCGTTTTTTAGAATGAATGGTTGAGTATCTCCATGGCTTTTGTAACGGAGTAAACTATGCCTGAATATTTTGTTCTGTGTTTTAGCCAAGAAGACCAAAAAACAGGTATTTGTCAGCTACAATCTGCCAAACACAGACAGCAGTTTCACCTTACTCATAGAAAACAGGATCAAGGAAGAAATGATGGCTTTTCCTGAGAAGTTTTGACTTTGCATCATTGTAAAATAACTGGAAGTTTTTGTTTCAGAAGAACTGAGTGCAGTTTTCACACTGCCATTAAGCGGTGTGCTTGTTTTGTATTGCATTGGTTGAATTTGCATTTGTTATTAAATGTAGCTGACCTAAATACAGTTGGACCTGGAATTTTTTACCTCAGATTTGCTACCCTGCCAAGCTGGGGACAGGTTGGTCGAGTAGAAAGGTGTTGCCCTGTAAGGACATCGCTGCAGAAGCACGTACAACGTCTGGCCTGCTTCCTCTGCTGGGAAAGCAGTGCCAAGTTGAAGCAACTTGAACGTGGCAGAGCAGCTTTTAGTTGTTTGTATGAACACCTGTGAGGGTACCAGAGAGCACTGTCTCTTGCTTCAGGGGAAAATGATGGTAATAGCTGAAATGGGGACTATTAGAATGAAACCACTTGTTTTTTATATTCAACAGCTGTAAAATGCAACGAACATTACCTTGCTCTGTCACCTTAGTTGCTGTTGTACTAGCACTAAACACTGAATTTCCTTTCATCTTCTGGACACTGGGAGGCTTTCACAAAGGGTTTTCTGTAAGCCCTGACAGCGACGTAGAGGGAAAAAGCACAGCTTGACTTCTGGAGCAGTGGGTAAGTCTGCCAGCTGCTAGGAGAACATCACGTGTACAAATTGAACATACTCCTTGGAAAAATCAGAGCAGTCAATACCCCCACCACTGCTAGGCATTCTGTTGCTACAGATCTAGACTTGCTTCTTGCTAGGATATCCTTTCAAACCCAAATCCCCCTGCTATTTTGTTCAACAAAAGGGGCAGATTAAAATTAACTGTGTGAAAAAAAACCCAAACCCCCAAACACACCACAGAGCCACTGGTGTAACGACTGTTTGTAGCTGTCAATACACGCTGTGCTGTTGAGCAGTACCTACTCTTCACAGCAATTTTAGGAACACTGAGCACAGCAACCTGATGAGCAAATGGAGTATTTTTCTTTTTTACTGCAAGTTGAGCCCTGACTCAAACTTCTGATGCAACTGAAAACTCCAGGTTCACCAAAGATTGGTGAGTGCTGTTGGATTACAGCCAGTCTCCAGTTGTCTGAAGGAGCTGGAACGTCCATGGCTGCAGACCTGCTATCAGCACTGCACGTTCCATGTGGCAGCACTGGGCCCATTCTTACCTGGTAGGCACAGCCACCAATGCTTGGCTGCAGTTCGGGATCACGGCAGCAAAAGCAGCTGTTGGAAGCAATTTTAATTTATACAGCCCAGGAAGCAGTCAGCTGTTCTTCAGTGACTGAATGCAAAGGATAATTAGTTGCAAATTAATGTGTGGATTTAATTAGCCTGAATTAAAATCGGTTCATTCTGTTTGTGGAGGATCAAAAGTCACGGTGAGGGAGACAGACCACGGAAGGCAAACCGATGGGACAACATCTTTTTATTCTGTACATTTACATACAAAGTTTCTCAGTAGGTACAACGGATGTAACATCATGCAGACACTTAGCTTGTAAGACTGTTTTCAGTACTCGATTTAAGCTTGTGCTATGAGGAAGCACCACCAGACTATTCATGATCAAAACATACAGTAACACGATTCTTTAAAATTTCATCAGAAACCGCGATGGGGAGGGAAGTCTCACCCACACACATGACACACTGTTACTCCTTTCCCAAAACATTTTACACAATACATTTAAAATGAGGTTTGTCATTTGTCTTAAAAAAAGTTACAGTGGGGGAGATGATCCCACACTTAATAGTGTTGTCTTATGTGCCAGCTACAGGCGCAACTTGACTTGACATTCACAGAGTTCATTTAATGGCACTTCTGCTTCCAATTTGGTGACCTTTAGTGTTTGGCTCCAGGAAGTGGCAACAGTTAAGCAAAATACTTCCATTAAAGCAAAACAAAACAAAACCAACAACCATACAACAAGCGTGCTCACCGAAATTGCAAGGTAAATCAGACAGAACCCGCTCACAGGTGCCAGAAAACACCTCCAAACAGATGACAGCTTTCTCCATGCTGTCTGTATCTGTCTGTACTACGTCAGGCACTGCTTGTGTCAGACACAAGCATTACGGAAACCTTAAAAGGAAAGACAACAAAGATGAAGCATAATGCCACTTTCACGTTCTTCTTTAAAACGGGAAAGAAGGAAGAAAGCCCTTGAATGGTAAGCCAGAAGAAAAAAATCCATGGATGGGCTTAGGGGTTACTGAAGGCTCGCAGAAAAGGGCTGACGTGGACAGGACAGGACAGGACAACTCGGAGCGCTTCCTGCACTGTGGTGGCCAGAAACGGCCGTTGCAGAAAAGCAGCTCCTGGCCGTGGCTGCAGAGGAGCAGGAGGAGGAGCCCACAGCTGAGCGATGAGGCACCGAGTGTCTGCCTGCGGCCACTGCTCCGCCGAGCTCTCCCACACCCGAGAAGCTTAAGAAAAGCCTTCCAGCTACACGAGTGTGGGGAGAAGGAAACAAAAACAGAAGAAAGCACACAGAACTGTTCATCCTTTCAGGAGAAGGTGCAAAATGAGCTACTGATCTTGTGTTCTATTATCGTGACGGAGGCGGAGGGCCAAACTGGCCTGAGAAGCTGGGACTCCCCACGTTTTAGATCAGTACCGAGTATCTGTTTACAGGCAAACAAAAAAAGCCTGCAGTAATTCACATCACTTTTTAAAGAATTAACGACAACAAAAAGCGCCAAATATTCCTGTCACCTTGTGTTCATTACATAAACGTTGATGTGTTTAAACGAGCATTCTCTTCCCTGGGCCTGCCTGTCCTCAGAGAGCAAACACCACGATAGGAAACGATAAAGCGCTGTGGACAGCAGCGGTGAGCACACCGGGACCGCTGACGGTGCTGGAAGCAGCCAGCTGTGGGAAGGGGCTCCAAGAGCCGTACCGCAGCTTGAGTGCACACACAGAGACCTTTGCTATTCCCTTCAAACTTGTTCTGCCTCCTCAATTTCCCTTGTGAACCCACTTCTTCCCCCCAGTGCGTGTGGCTTGCCACAGAATTCTTATGCTGAAGGTGAGAGGTATTGCACAAATTTGGCACGTGGATACTGTGCGGACTTGAAAGGCCTTGGGTTTTCCTTAGGTGAGCACAGATCGTGGAAGTCAGCACAGAACAGAAAGAGGGAAACGGCCACTCTCAAGCTGGGCAATAAAACTTTGGTGTAAGGAAGATCAGGCTCTTGCCGTCACAGCAAGTCTAGCAAAGATGAAAAAACAGTAGTGTAATTTTGGGCAAAATCAGCATCAACTGGTCCAGTGTTTTGTACCGGGCTCAGGAAGAACCCAAATGTCCACATCCTCTGTACAAAAATTAGTAGCTTTAGGACAACATTGCTATTCTGAACACGACAAACTCTGTCACTTCTGCAGGTCTACCTGTCCTCCTGCTCGGCAGTTATCTGAGCTGTGCTGTGCACCTCAGTGCCTGCTGTGGCAGCACCTCTCTGATTTACTGGGGACTGGAAGAGGACATCAGCAGCCTAGTGGGGGATGGAAATTGTTAGGTTCAGTAGTTAGTAGACAATATACATACAGCAAAGGAGGAAGGGGGAGGGCAGGTAGAGGAGGAAAGCGCAAACAAGCGCTTTCCGTGCTTGCAAATGCAAGATGTACATCAAACAAAGTGGCAATCATATGGACACGCAATACAACATCAACATCCTGCTGCTCTGTTTGTTCAAACGTCTGCACTACTGCGCAATCACAAATGGATGGCCTGAGTGGAAAAGAGGGAGGGAGAGGAGAGAGGTTAATGACAATGCAAGAAAGCTGTTTGTTTACAGTGTCCTTGCATTGAACTGGATCCTCACAGTCATCACACAGCGAGAATCAAAAGCCGATGGCCAATGCAAGGAGTTGGTTTGGAGTCCGGAGGAAGGACGTCAAGTGGCCGTGATGGATGTGCTATCCATACAGTATGTGACAATTCGGATGTTCACTTTCTTTAGTGTAGCAGAGTGGGATTGACCCAATTCTTTTTTTTCTTTTTTTTTTTCCTTTTTTTCCTGGAAGAAAATCCTACAAAAGCAGTTGGGAAAGGGGGAAGTACAGGTAGGTTCACCATGTATTCATGGATCAGAACCACTAAACATTTCGAAAACTCCCAAGACGGCCAACAGACATTAAATCATTCACAGGCTATCCATTCTTTCCTTTTTGATAGTCACTTAAACACTCTGTCCCCTTAAATTGGTAACAAAACCTCTGGTTCTAAACACAGGCAGGGCAATGCCAGAACGCTCATTTCCCAGGAGCGGCAATCGCAGCCACACTGCCCTGGGAAATAAAAGTACAGACTGTAGCCAACACTCCTTGCTTTTTGTTCCTGCTGGTCTGTGCTCTTCTGGAGCAGTCAGTTGTAGATTCAGGACCTCCCAGTAATTAAAGCCATTCTTGGCAAAACTAATTTTTGCATCATTGGTCAAATCATTTACGTCCACATTAGTATTAAACACCAGCAGGAACAGTCTAAAATAGGCTAACAGACTTAAAATGTGTAAAGCTGATTCTTACTGAAAAATCAGCCTGTTTGGGTAGGATTTTCTTCAATGCATTTGGTGGAAAAAAAACAACCCGTACTAATTTAGAAAGTAACTTTTAAATGCACATGGGCTATAAAAAAAACCTACAAGCTGCCTAAAATGCAGTCAGAATTTGAGTCACAACAGGTTTTGCTTTGTCTCTTCTTTTTTTTTTTTTTGGTGTATACAAACACAGCAGGCAACCTGGGCACTTTGCCTTTCTACACAGGCAGAAGAATGTTGCACAAGTCAAAGTTTCAGTCGATTCAACTTTGCAGTGATACCTCCTTCCTTTAAAGGAACACAAAAACAAAACAAAAAACAACCTCCCCCCCATGGTTTCTTTCTTGGAATGGCTGCACCTCTTATAATAAGATGGCTTCATTTTTGTGATCTATGAAAGGAAAAGGAAATAAAGTGCTTCTTGAGAATAAATCAAAATAAATATACATATTTAACGGCAGGAAAAAAGAGTTCTGAAGGGCTACCTCCAGCCAGGTCTTTTCTCAGATGAGTATTTTCCCCCATAATTTTTTCAAGAGCGATCTGCACAACAGTTGATTCCTACAAGTTGCTTCAGCAACAGAGTTGAATTCCCCCAAGTCTGCATCTGCTCCATCACTGGTTCGTAAAACCTGTGCAAAACACCTTTGCCCAAAGTGCTGTTCCTCCTGCACAACAGCATCAAATAAAATACAAAAGGAAGGGGAGAAGGGGGAAAAAAAAAAAAACCAAGACAAAACAAACACCTAAGAAACAAACAAACAAACAAAAAAAAAGGAGAAAATTCACCCAGTTACATAGACTTCATCCCGTTGGCAGTGGTGTTCTCAGAGATGCCGTCGCTCACAGTTGCTGAGTCGTGAAGGCCCGAGTAGTCCTTGAGTTCAGAGTTTGTCAGGAGCAGGGGCTGCTCGCCCTTCTTGTGAGGCAGGAGGGGCTGCCTGGTGTAGTGCTCCCCATCTGGGATGTTCTCGGGCAGGTTCTGATTCTTGCTCTCCGGCAGCAGCAGGATGCAGATGATGCAGATGAGCGTACAGCAGGCAAAGATGACGTGGTGCAGGAAGTAGCCTTTCTGGTTGTGCAGCTCCATGATGGGGGCGGTCAGGCGGCCAAAACCCGCACTGGCCAGGACCAGCCCCAGCCCTCCGCCCCTGTGAACACAGCAGAGGTGTTGCTTTTCACGCCCATACCGAATTTCCCGGGAGACCGCAGCTTGGCCAATTACTGAGGCGACACCAATATGATGAGCAGCAAATGGCGCTTATTACCCGTATTCACTACCTTATATAGCCTAATTACTTCGTCTACGCCCCCAAGGGGGCACATCACACATCAATCATTAGAGCAGGGAGGGAGCTTAACACATCAGACCCCGCGGGGGGGTCTCGCAGTTTCGCAGTTGCTGACAACACAGAGGTGAGAGCACAGCCCCACACGTCTGTGCTGGAAAAGCACTTCAACGACCCTTGGCCCCAGGCTGTCTTACTGGGCAAGCAACTTGGGCACACGGACTCTGAAATCTCTGAGGCAGGGCTGTTTGCTCACAGCTTTTGTGCTGTGCAAAAATAAAACAAAATAAGGCTGTGTTGCTTTGCTGTTGTAGATAATTACTGCCTATCTGCTGCTATGAGGGGGGGGAATAATCATACTTACCCAAGCATCTTTTCACACCCACATAACTGCACCTACATAAGCAGAAGAGCAGCTGTATTGTGCGAGTATGTGGCCAGCCCTCTAAAACATTCCAAGTGCTCTCGTATTTAATAAGGACAAACCAGATTTTGCTTAGCATCCTGCTTAGACAAAACACACAAGAAGTGGTAGGCACAGAAGCCTATTTTGGCTGTCCCCAAAGTATCTGGCAGCAATGGCCAGCGGAGGCAGGAGATGAGGCTTCACAGACCATTGCCTCACTCTGTTGTACCAAGCACTGAGTGCTGAAATATTTTTCCTATGAAATGTGTTGGGGCTGGAACCTCTACACGCACTGGTGTTGTACCAACATGAATCATTTTCAGGAAAAAAAAGATAACACAGCAAGTGGTTGAAATAGGAGAATAAGTCAAGAGTTCAGGGATTCATTTCTGAGACCTCTTCCTGACTCGCCATGAGGCAGGTGCCTCACCTCACTCTTGCTTTCCTTGTGTACTCAAGTGCTGTGCATCAAGGAGTGACAAAAAGGTGAATACAGGTAAATGCTTAAATTATAAATACGGAACTTCACAGAATATTCTTTATGGCACAAATGCTTATTTATTAAAGCAACGTGCCAGAGTACTAGCTCATGCACGCAAGCACCAAAAAAGAGGGAAAAGGCGTTAAAGCTCAAAAAGAACTGTGAAGTGTGAAACCAGCCTCTTCTGTCACCCCATCACAAGAATGGAAATGTTTGCACTGGCTGCATTCCGTGCCATTTCGGCTCTGGGTTATGCAAGCAGCCCCTCTAGCAACGCCTTACCTTCCCTGAAGCCTCTCCAAGCCCTGTGCACACCCAGCCACGTGGTCAGAGCTGCCCCATCCCGCCTGGTGACACCGCAGACACGTGCAGACCTGTTTCTGTGGCAGGAACACCGAGATCTCTGGGCTGTCACCCACAGCTGTCCCCTTAGCTGCATCCCACAGAGCTGCAGCATGCCCTTCCCAAGGCTCCCTCTCCTGCACAGGGAGGTCAGGCCCGGTGGCAGAGATGTGCGGGTTTCAAAAAACGCTCCTTAGGACAAAAATTCCTGTATGTACCTTCTATTTCTCCAGACTTGGTGAAGCTCTTTTCATAGACAAGAGTGAATTTTCCCCAAATACTGCAAAGGCCCTAATTAAAACCTTGCCAGCTTTCCAATGGCAATTTAGAAACCTCGCTGAATGCGCCCCTTGTGCAAGCAGCCTTCCTGCAGCTTCATTAACAGGCTCACATGGGTGCTCTGCACAACTTCCCTCCTGAACACATGGTGAGCTGCTCTCCAAGTTGGCTCGCTCACATCAGCACTTGCTACAGATACACTGCATCTCAGTGAGCAAGGGGACCTGAGGATCCTTCAAAGCAGCTGCAGAAGGACATCGGAGAGGCTGAAAGGAAGCAGGAAAAGGCAACAAAGGCAGCTCTGTCACTACAAGGCAAGCAGCTCCACGTTTGGAAGGGGAAAAAAATACAGTTTTTCCATATCACGGCAGTAATTAGAACAAGCATTACTTTACCCTGCCCTCAGAAACTGGCAGGAGAACGACTGAAAATAGATGTTGGTGAGTGCTTGGTTTTTTTATGTCTGACTGTATTGCAAATATGAAAATGGGAAGAAAAAAAAAAAAAAGAAAGCAGCACGCTCTGAGAACAGGGAAGCAATGCCACCACTAGGGAGCAGACAGAGCTCATGCTGCTGCACAGCAGTTAGCAGGTGGCCTGGCAGCCCTGCTCTGTCCTGACAGGGCCTGTGTACCAAACGGCTGCTCTGTGCAGGCAGCGTCCATCGGAATGCAGCACAACATCCTTCCCTGTGCTCTTGGCCTGAGCCCGGCTGAGCCTAAGTGGAAGGACTCACCCTTCTCAGCTTAGCACAGAGCACCATCATCCTATTTTGAGTGGGCCGTCTGTCCTCAGAACCAACTGCTTATTAGGACTTTATCCTGTTTGCTCAGCTGCTTCTAAAGTCAGCCCCTGAACACTCCTATAGCTTTTCCCAGCCTTCTTCTTACATGAACAGCCTACTGGAGGCTCAGCTTCAGGCTGGAGTTTAGACACCTTTGAAAAGACCAGATCCCAGTAAACAGCACCATACCCTACTGGAAAGTCAGCTTTAGACATCTGTTGCTGGATAAAGCTCCTAACACAGCCATCACTGCCCATGCTTCATTTCTCTGCCTGGGGTGGAGGCAAAAGCAGGACACCAAGAGAACTCCTGGTCCAGGCCTCTTCTCCACTCGTCAGCGACACAGAGGACAGGGGGACAACACCACACTTTCCTCAGCCCATTCATGCTGAGGAGCTGTGAAATCCATGGTGGTAATCTCATCAGGATTACTGGAGATGGACTACCAGTGTTATCTGATGCTCAGAATCAGTAGCTGGAAGTCCCTGTTACAAATAAACCCTTTGACCAGAGAAACCTCAGAGACAGCCCCAGCCTCTCACTACTTCTCTTTTCCACAGGGCTCCTCAAGATTCAATAAAATACACAGTATGATGCTCTGAAACACTACGGGACATCAGAATACCAGTGGTATTCTGGAAAAGAGGCAATGAGGCCAGAGCCCACCACAGTGCAAGACACGGCTTAACTCTACTTCCACCCAAGACATGTTTACAGACTGCCCTGAGAGCCACAGCATAATTACAGCCCCAACCAGATGTCAGCAACAGGTTTGCAATGGTAGGACTGCAAAGAGCTGCAGAGTATCATCATCCCTATTTATAAACAGGGACCCTGAGGCACATCCAGCTATTGTCACTTGCCTGGTGTCACCCAGCAGAGCCAGGGCAAGCAGAACTTTGGTTCCCAGACAGGAATTTGTCCCCCTCTCTGTTACAACATGAGCAATTTAAGGAAAAGGTTGCTAGGTTCACACTGCATATCTGATCCCACTTAGCAGATTCCGTTCTAGAGGACTCGGCCAATTCCTTATCTGCATGCCTTTCAAACAGAGATGAGGAGAAATTAAAGAGGCATAAAGAGACCAAACAATTGACAGGCACATAAATATATAGCTGCTAGTGTTTTGGGCCGCTGTGCAATCTCCTCTCACACTGCCCTTCCCTGTGGGAATAATATTATCTGTAAAATACATTCACAAAGTCACAGAGCTTAGAAGAGCAGGCTGTGGACTGAAGGGACTGGTAAATCTGACAGTTCTGTTATAATGCTTTTACAAAGTTATTGAAAAATGAGTAATTGGAGGGGAAGAGGGAAGCTCAGAACCTCCTCCTCCCCGCTTCCCTCTCCCTCCCACTCGTATGACCTACATTCCTATGAAATTCAATGGGAATCAGAGCGGCCTCCTGAATCGCCGTGGCACTGCTGAAAGCATTACCCAGAACACACAAGCGCAAACTTCGTGCCGGGAAAGATAACGCTGAATAAATAAAATGGTACATGAGCCACAGATACAGACAATTGACACAAGGCTCTCCAGAGATCATCTGCCTGAGTTCTACTACCGCCCAGCATGACAGCACTCTCCTTCAGAGAAACACTGAGCCTTGGCTAAGGTAGACTTCCAGGCAAAGAGAAAAATGGCAAAGAGGTGGAGTATGATTCTGCAGTAAAGGCTAAACAGAGTGGTACTGTAGGCGAGGCTGC
Organism: Lagopus leucura; assembly: GCF_019238085.1. Lineage (NCBI taxonomy): Eukaryota > Metazoa > Chordata > Aves > Galliformes > Phasianidae > Lagopus > Lagopus leucura. Next base: position 11,057,555 of record NW_024962263.1, on the reverse strand, counting down.
AGATCCTCAGAGCACCTGTGTACTCCTGCAGCACTGAACACTGCATACTGCAGCATCTCCTCTCCACTGAACCACTCCTATAGCAGGATTAACTCACCCTATGGAAGCAGGGAAGTGACTGCAGCTGTCCTTCTCTGCACACCTGTGTAAATCTATCTTATACCCAGCTGTGGGCTCACACAGTTACCACTTGCACAAATCCAGCAGGGTAAGCAGAGTAACAAAATGGTGCGAAACTACAGAATCCGCTTCAGCTAAGTAATTTAGACCATACCGTGCTGTGAACAAATGCAGTTCATGTGATGACTAGCCTGCTGAAAATCACCATGATGGGGTATGAGGTGGAGCCATCTGAAACAAAGCCACTCTGTCCTCAGACAGGCATTTACTTGGACAGACAGACTGCAGCGATTAAAAAGCGGCTCGGAAATTACTGTGTGGTCTCCAATCATGGGAGATTTCCCCCCCAGCCCGTACTATACGTTAACTTACACAGCCAGTTATCAAGAAAATGAGTTTAATTTCTTCCCTGCCCAATAAGGTGAGGGGCCCTGGTGTCTCACCTTATTACTGTGGGTGTGATTTCGGCACAGAAGAATACGCTGAGACTTCCAACGGCATGCGAAGAAAACATCCCCACAATGGAAAATGCGGTGGAGAACTTGTCCTTGACACTGTCACTCATACCTGTCAAGACAAGGATGTGCATGAAAAGAGAGAATGAGGCCAAATCTCCAAGTAGGAAAACAAGAAAACAGGTCTACGTTACTCATTCTCCCTAAATAAGGATTTGAGTCATTTCTGTAAAGCTAATTTAAAACAGGTATTTATAAAATCCTTTCCCAAGCATCCAAGACATAAACACGGATGAAAAAACATTGTAATGTCATGCCAAAAATGGCAGTGATCTTTACATTGTTTGTGCTCAGCCACCACAAAAAAGCAGAAGACCAAAAAAAGCCCCACCTATTTGGGCAGCCTTTTAGGCACCAGACGCTGCCCTCCCAAATCTGACAGACAGGCAGATGCAGGCGGTGTTCATCAGGTTGCAGCACCTACAGCTCAAAGCCCTGGGTGCTGGAGAGGCTCGTGGGACAGCAGGGGAGGAAAACAGAAGTGCTCCCACTTCCATTACACCTGCCAATGCCCTGCGAGTGATGGGTCTGCAGACCATTCCAACTCAGCGTGACCTCACTTGTGTTGGATCCAATGGATGACCACCCACTTACGTTCTTGCTGAAAATATCAGCTCTTGGGAGAGCAAAAAGTATGCAAGTCCTTAGGTCACAACTTCTGCAGTGTACTGAATGATTCCCACAGCCAGCTGAGGGCTAAGCCCTTTCTGCCATGCACACCAAGTCTGTAGGAGAAGACAAATCCTGCTGGCAGACAGAGGTGTGAGCACAGTGCTTTGCACACCAGGGCTCTGTGCTTCCTGCACATTGCAGACATGTATGTAAACCGTACCTGAGTCTGGAAGTTGACTGTATTTTCCAATCACTGCATCCAACATCACGAAGTTACAATATGATAAAAATAAGAGAGGGAGAGAAAACAAGAGTGTACTGTTGTTACTCATGCAGCTCATCCAGAGTAAAAGACAAGGCAAGCCCCGCATGCCTCCCTCAGCCCCACGCACTCCTCCTGTCCCACAGCCCCCTGATGCGACATGCCAGCTACAACCAAATAAATGCTAATGAAATGGTGACAATAACAGGGGCAAAGCATTTTGAAGAGAACCAGAATTACTGCTGAGCTAACACAAAGGCCTCTTTCTTGTTAACAAAGGAGAAGAGAAACTGTCCCTATCCTGCAGCCCCAAGCAGATGGCCAATGCAGGCTCTGCTTGGAAAGCAAAGCTCTCAGTGTTAGCATCACTGTGTGGTGAACGACCTCCTCCCTTGGCAGCAATGCAAGGGGCAACCTAGGGTCTGGAGCAAGGATGAGCCTCAATGCCTGCTGCTGATGGATACACTCCCTCTCCCCACTTCTGCAATTCCCATTTCATTTGGGAATTTGGGTAATTACACCCAAATTATGCTAAGCTGAAACATAAAGCTGTAACAGATACAATATTCCGTAGGGTCACTGCTTCTCTCCAAATGCTGTCCAGCAGTTTTGGGGAAGAAGTGGGGTATGGTCTAGAGCAGGAAAACAAGCTGCTCCAAAGCTCAAGGCTGCCTTTCACTCCTCTTTTCACAAAGAAATAGGGGAAGGAAAGAAGGGACAGTCTACAGGAACAGGGCATCTACTGAAGTCCACGTGTCAGCACAGCAGAAAACACCTAGGGTCTGTGGCTGTTCTTAGATTTTAGCAACTTGGTGTCATAGAATGGTGTGGGTTGGATGGGCCCACTCAGCTCCAAACCCCTGCTGTGGGCAGGGCTGCCCCCCACCAGCTCAGGCTGCCAGGGCCCCATCCAACCTGGGCTTCAGCCTCCAGGGATGGGGCACCACAGCTTCTCCGGGCAGCTGTGCCCACAAAACCACACAGACCCGTCATGGAAAAGGTTCTAGCAATTCTTACAGGATGGTTCCCCACCATCAGCCCTTGTTGTTGCTGAAAAACTGAAACCGGATTTTAATGGCTCCAGTGTACCTTCTCTCTACAAAGCAATTACGTTTATTACCTTGGCAGCCTCCACAAATATATGATGCCCTTAGAAATAAAGATGAATGTATTGTAGAGACCCTGCTGGACACCATCACAAGAACCTGGAGTTTCGGGAGAACACACACACACACACACACAGTGCATCTGCATGTCACAGTACTTCAGAACATGAGACGAGGTATAGAGCTTCTCCCCTTTCAGCTGATGCTTTTGGGCACAGTAAATGAGCTCAAAGGAAATGTGAACATCTGTACTAAGTGGAGAGCAACATTGGAGCCTCCTCAATGTCCTGAAAGATATTCACTGTTCCCCCTTCCCACTTCCACAAACAGTGTGTTCACGAAAGGTTGACTTGGTCAACACTTTCAGGAAACATGGTCTATAAATATGGGCAACACTTGCTGGCCAAGGGCTCCCCCTCAACATGCGGGAATGTAAAAATCTTTCCATCCTCAATGCAAAAACCCTCTCTCATTAAAGCTCTGAAGTCATTTCTAAACTTAGAAGTGGAAAACAGCCACAAGCAGTGTTCTCGTGTTTGTCACAATTCCAGTTTGTCCAGAGGCACGTCTCAGTCTCCCAATAGCAGCCAGAGGAGGGGGAGAGACTCTTGCTTTTGAAAGGAACAATCGCTCTGACAAGCTGCATCACCTCCTAAATCATACCTACATATACATGTAGATCTTGCACACATGCCACAGCAGAAGTAGAGCTCCTCAGCTGTGTTTCATTGCTACCCTCACATTACTTGGAAGTAGCAAGATGGCCAGATTAGGCAGAAGACATACACCTATTGCTTTAACTTCTGCTTCTTTTAGAGGCCATGTAGAAAGCAGACCCAAGTGGGAAGGTTCCTTCCATCCCAAGCCTTTACTCAGCTCTTTTCCCAAAGCATATTTCACTGAAATAAATGCTTTTTTGTTTGCTTGTCTTATGTGACAGAACTAGAAGCAGCACCAACACTCAATGAGCTTCACCACTGGGACTCACCCAGAACACAATTCCTCTTCTTAATGAATCTAAGGCAACAACTGTTCGGAGAATCCTTCAGATAAATTCAGCTGCTGAAGCTAAGCAGGTGTACTGCACATCAAATCTGAGAAAGTAATGGAAACATTCCCTGGTCCCTTATCCAAAGATCATTGGAGGTGGGGGGGAATCGACCTAAACTGCATAACATTTTCCATCAACTCTATGAACATGCTAAAATAAATTCTCCCCTCCCATTAAAAAAAAAAAAAACCATGGAGAACCTTCATCCAACATTTGAGAGTGAACTGTTAACTCCGGCAGAGTGTAAATCTCTGTACCTGCCCAGTGCAAGGAAACATCGAAAAGGAGACTCCTATGAGCACCTAATGATGTTCTACTTTAACTGATAAAAGGGAGCCAAAATATACTATACTCTAAGTGACACTTCTGCTATCACCGTCAGCAGATCACACGGCATAGCAATCAGCCACGTTCCCACACAGCTACTTTGGCTGTCAGACTTTCCACCACCAATTGCTGTGACCTTTTTACCCCTACATGCCACACTCAGCCTCCCGCGGTCCTGAGAAGCACATCTCCAACTCACAGTTCAGAAGGCCCAGCTGAAGAAGCGATGCCAGAGCTGTAAGGATCATGAAGAGCAGGAGCCCTCCTCTCCTCCCCAGGAACCCAACCACGGGGCACATAGCCAGGCAGGATGCCAGCGCAATCCCAGCCATGGTATAGTAGTCTGCATAGAAGTTCTGGGTAATCGTCATCTTCGCTTCGTGCCCCATCATGCTTTTTGCAAAACAGTGGTGAATGCCGTAGCCAGTCAGCCTAGGGAAAGGACAGCCAGAGATCAGGACCACGTACTGCAATGTAACTCAGCACAGGAACATATTCACGTGGGAAGCATTTCTGCTGTGAGAATACAACGCCGACTGCAAAAAGACCCATTTCTAGTTAGCTTTCCAGGTGCTATCATTAAAATAAGACATCACTAAAATCATTAACAAAAATCCTTATTCAAGCGGAGATTTGCAATCTACTGTCTTTATTTGCAAAGCTTTTGGTCAAGATCAGGATATGATAAACTTTGTAAGGACTCTTAGTACCAACTCAATGATCCTTACGGTCTCTTCCAACTTGGGATATTCTGTGACTCTAAGATTCTGTGACTGGTTTTCCCAACACATTTTGGAACCCATCCTTGAACTATTTCCAACATACCCAACTGCTGACCCCACTCAACCAGCACTGCTGTGACAAAGCAACCCGTGTGCTTGGGCAGCAAAACACGCACAATACAAAAACCTCTTCCAGAAAGACCCTCCTGCCCACGGCACTGCATCCTACTACGGATGGCATCTCACCCCCCACATTAGCCTGTTACAACTGAAAACCCCTTAGAAATAAGCATTCAAAGCCACACATCGTTCTTCAATGATTATTACTATGATGAAATAATAACCCCTAGTTCAGCCTACACACGTGTATCACATTAGAGCAATCTCTCTCCTTTTAGAAGGTTCTTCATGATGCCAACCTTCCACATCTCGTTGCACTGTTATATTCCTCTTCTCCCTGTCCTTTCCTCTCAATGCAAGAAAGAAAAAATAAAGAAGACAAGGAAGGGAGAGCAGGGAGGCTGGAGGCAGAGAAATCACTGTGAGAAGCCCACACGTCACAGCGTGTGGTGCCATGCTGCACTGCACCAGCACGGCTTTGGCAGGAGGTTGATGCTCTCAACTCAACAACCCCAGGGCAGCAGCAGTACTCCTGCAGGGAAGGGCCTCCTGCCCCAGCACCTACACCTGACAAACCTACTGCAAGCTCATGTCAAATTGATGGTGCCTCACAGCTGCAGAGCCAGGTCTCCAAAAATGAATGGCAGGTACATTATAGTGATACACCTCTATCCTCCTGAGTGTCAGCAACTTGAAGCATTGTCAGTGTAAACTGGGTATTAAAGCACAGAAACAGCTGGGGAATACACAATTGCTGAGTGTGTGACTACTCGGAGCCTAGGGAATTTTTCTTGCTACCTTGTGAATCAACACCAGAGTTCAAGAACACTTCCTCCAGCACTGCACTCCTCCCCCAACAACAAGCAGCTATGCAGTTACCTGCCATTATAGAGGAATGACACCTGCTTTGGGTATCTAGACAACACCTCCTTCTAAGTGAAATATTAACTAGAAAAATCATAGAATCATAGCATCACAGAATCACAAGGTTGGAAACGACCTATAAGATCATCTAGTCCAACCATCTCCTCCTCCATTTTTTAATAATGGAGCAGCATTAACCAGCTTCTATCTTCTCCCCTTCTCCTGCTTACATGCACACATGCTTGCTAAGGTTGATATTTAGGCCATAACCAATAAACTAGATTAGCTTATCATCTGTGCTTTGCTACCCAGTCTGCTTCCCCACAAATTGCTCAGTTATCTTGCTGAAACTGAAGACATTTATCTGCCTTGATAACTCACTACTCCCTGAGAAAGGTTCTTCCTCCATGCCTCATCCACACTGCTAAAACTTAGTACAGCCCCATGCAACAGAATCAACAGAACTTAGATTTATTTTTTCCCACCTCGTAAAGACAAACATGAAAGCAATTTCCTTAAACACACATCAGCTGCACACTCCATACGGATGGCAAACAGCCTCCATACGCTATTGCTCTAGGTCACTCTGTGGGCTCCCTAGTTCTAGGTTAGGGAATCTCCAAATACGTGCCACTAGAAATGGTGTGGGTAACAGGGAGAATTCCCCCGTATTTCCACATACAGCTGCATGGGAACTGCTGAATCACAACCTGAACCTGTGATTGATCACCCAAGGTGAGCAATGAGTCAGCCCTGAGAGCACAGGTGAAGGCAATTCACCTGTGCTGCTGGAAGCGGTGGAGCCTGGCTCCACTTCTCCTAGATCCCATTTAAGAGCTGACTACCAGTAGGGAAGGATCTCTTTCCTGGAGATCCCTCCCTTGGAGTTTTACAGTGAGTCTAACATAGGGGTAAGCACTCTATCTATTCTTTCTTTGGTGTAATAACCTGCTTAGCTAAACTCTCTTGTATTTCATAATTATAACATCTGTATATTCACTGAGTATACAACAGCTAACTCTGGTTATTCAATATGCTTGCTTAGCCTAAGAACAAAACACTGCTTCAGAACTAGGCCAAATACTGATAGATGGCAAAGAGGAATGTAAAGCCCTAAAAAGAGAGTTGGTTCCACAACCAATGCAGAAACTGCATGCCTTTCAGCAGCTGTCTTCTCTGGTTCATGCCTCTATTAGCAGGGACAATGGCTGTAGAGTGGGGCCACGAACTGGGGAAGAAAAAGCCACAAGAGCACTGCAGACTTCCTAAGGAGAACAGAGGATGTACAGATGTCCAGTTTGCTCCCACTTCCCACTGAAAAAATCTCAGAACCAAATTCTAATGGGCATTCTAGAAAAATTAGAAAATATCCTTTCTATGAGCTGGATTTCATTAGAAGTTAAATCTACAGCCTATCCATTTGCTTTAAACAGAGTGCTCAATTTTGGACAGGTCTCAGAGACTGTAACCAGCAAAATTCTCAGGCAGAGGCTTCACTTTGCACCCATAAGCACATACTAGCTGAAGCTTCAGGACACAGGGATTGCATTGCTCTATTCTTGATTAGAGAGATTTGAAACAACTTTACAGTTTCTTTTTGAGGCCACATCAAGGGCACTGTTGTACAAAGGAGTTTGCTGGTAAGCAACATCTTCCTCTGTGACGCAGCTATATCAGCTTGTGCTCCTGTGGTATTAATGATTTCAAAAATCCCCTCCAGGATGTCAGCAGCAGATGTAAGCATGTGGCTGTGTGAGATCTGTCAGAGCAGTTCTGATGGCAGTGCACTTGCAGCATGACAACTGGTGCTGCTGTCTGAAATGACCACTTCCTCCACTTTGCCACATAAAATAGTTTCCCTGCAACAGCTGGTACTTCTCCATGGTTTTTACCAGAGGCTCAAGCTAAAATTCCCTCACTAGAGAGCCCCTATCGTTTCCCATTGTTGCTTTCAGTTCACCAACCATAAAAATACTCAAACAGAAACACAATACGAGACTTACGAGTTCACACACAATACCACAATGTTTTTCCACAGGTTCCTGGTTCCCACCACTTTGATAATGCAGACTTTCTTCGATCTCCTAGTGATCTCCTTTTCCAGCTCTGAAACAAAGAAAATGAACCAAATTATTTGGTAACTAGTGATAGGACTAATAGAATAGTGATAGGAGAGTTAATGGCCTTAAGTTGCACCAAGAGAGGTTCAGGTTTGATGTTTGGAAAAATGTCTTCTAAGAAGGAGTAGTAAAGCACTGGAATGAGTTGCCCAGGGAAGTAATGAATACCTCCACTGTCCCTGGAGGTATTCAGGAAATGCGTGGATGTGGCACTGAGGGGCACGGTTAGTGGCATGGGTTGATAGTTTGAACCAGATGATCTTAGTTGTCTCTTCTAACCTTACTGATTCTATTCTTTCAATGATGACAAAGAGAAGGAGCAGCTTAGTGAACTACTGATATCTCAGGGATGTTCTGGAGAGTGGGATACTGCTGATGGTTACACTAGTGCAAGTTACAAGAAGCACAACTGCCTGCCTGAATTGCACCCCAGGTTTTGCTCTTCTTCCAGGCTTCCCTCAGCAACCACTGCCTTAAGGCTGAAGAACTGCCCAAGAGTCCCTTCAGACAACAGCCTTCCTGCACGTGAGAACGTTATCTAGAAAGCAGGCAGTATGGAATGTGGTCCTAGCAAGCAAAATGTTGTGAAGATCTTCAGGATTCTGCTGACTTCTAAATACTCACGGGCAGCACCATGCTCATGAAAGGTCCCTGAGTTGTGTTAGAATTTGTGCATTTCTGTAACACACATCTGAAATCCACTGGGAAGGACTGGAGTTCCAACCTGATTTGTGGGGGAATCCTCTCAGTTTTTTCTGATACCTGTGTTTAAGCCAAGTGCTCATAGCACTATGCCAGTTCATCCTCCTCCCCCTCATGTTTGAAATATTTGAAATCATTTTGAAAGATGCCCTACAATGAAGACATTTCCTTAGGGAAAAAATCCTGAGCATCATCAGTGACTTTTTCAAAACTAAAGCTGTGTCACGTCCTTAAACTGCTGAGCGAACTGCAAGACAACTTCTATTTCCAATCCTGTAGTAACACACAAACCTCTCAAATACTGCATCTGATACTCTCCTTGGTGTAGGATAAAATGAAAGACACTGCTCAGTTCCAAAATATCATTAGCTCAGAGACTGAAAGTGAACTCCTTCCTACCTAGGATGCAACAGAGGCAATGTTCCCAAGCTATGGGAAGCAGTGAAGTCACCATTCCTGGAGGTGTTCAAGATGTGGCACTGAGAACAGGGTTAGTGGGCACGGTGGGGATGGGTTGGCAGTTTGGACTAGAGATCTTTTCCAGCTGAATGATTCTAAGATACAAGAGCAGTGAGATAACCAGGAGAGCAGGAAGCCTGCTGCAAGCAGAAACCACAGCAGAATTACAAAAACGTTGCATCCCAGGAGTGCAAATCACAACTGTTTTTTAGGGCAAAGACTTCTACTGCTGCTTTCCAGCGTGCTCCACAGCAGCAGGGCCCCATTCGGCACCCTGCTTCCATTCCCTTTGTGCACGGGCAATCAGCCCAGTGTCCTCAGCTGCCCACATTGCGCTGCCCTGGCCTCTGCTCTGCTCACTGAACAGTAATCCCTTCAAGAGATGCAAGACAGAGAGGAGGAAAAAGAAAAGGAGAAAAAAGCGAACCACTACAGAGAAATGAGATAGACCAACCCTAAATTATAAGCAAAACAAAAGATGTGTTTGTCTGCTGTTACTGGAAAACAGTGTCATAAAAATAATAAACCAAAGAAACACTATTTAGATGCAAATAGTCACGCTGTTCACTGCTCACAGGTCACTCCTGGTCACCTATCTGCTGTAACTACAGGGAATGTTTCTGAGAAAAGAAATGAAAGGTATTTCGTTGTACTTAATGACTGTACTTCAGCAGGATATTATGGCACTAGCCTCCTTATACCTGATAATATCCATTCTCCCCAGCATCCATGCAGCATGAGGCCCACAGAATCATAATAGCACAGCAAAAGAGGAAATTGGTCAAATTAATATTTGCAAGACAGAAGCACACAGCAGGCTCACAACAGATCAGGGCTATCTTAAAAAAGAAAGCAATAAAAATGGTGGTACTTAATCTCAAAGAGCAAGGTCAAAGTGATTTTTGTAGCAAGACTCTGGAAAGGATTAAATGGGAAGAAAATAATTCAGAACAACTAAAGCAGATAAGACAGTGTTGTAAAGTCTATAATTGAGCCCATGCTAAACCTTATGCACTGAAAAAGTCAAACAAAGCAGAAGAAAAAGCACAAGGTTTTGAAGAGCTCATCAGAGGATGACTGTTGACTAATCTGGCTCAAGAGAAACAACAAAAATCAATGCCCACACAATACACACTGTACAGACTTCTTGGGGGCACGAGGCTTCTCCCTCCGTCTGCTTAAGTATGACCAGATCTGGACTTCCAAAGCAAAACATCTCCTCCTCTGTCAGCAGAAGACTGTCCCTAATGCCACGCTCTTTGGGCTTTCCCAGTTTGGGTGTCTGTGTTTCTCAAAGTCATTTTTCATTGTCAATCTGTGCTTTGTTGAGCCACAACTTAGTTAAATGAAATTAAGAGGACACGATACATAAATATATATATTTAAATCAGGTGCCATTTCCATTCTTTCATGTAATGTTGGTGGGATCTTCAGGCTCTACCACTTATTTTTCTCCCCATCTTCTCAATTTCCAAAAAATCCAAGTCTACTCACGAGTCACTACCTTCAGAAGATTGGCTGTCCCCAAGTCTCTAATATCATGTATCTTTCTGATGGCTTTCTCCATCCTTTATATATATACCAACCAACAACAACAACAAGAACAAAAAACCAACCGAAAAACTAACTCATCCACCCCCACACAAACATTTACAATAGACAAAACATCACTGAGATTGCAACAAATAAAGTATGTGACTGTGATTGGCCATCAGGAGAGCAGCAGCAGGGCCCTGGCAGCTCCTTGGCTGTCTAAACACTGCAGGTCAATGATACGATCTTAAAAGTCAAGCCAATGTCCATTAAAGTCACGTGGAAGCAAACTATTGCTCTGCCAGTTACAGCAGGAAACCCCCCCCTCCCCCAACTTTTTCTTTGATTTTGCACTGAAGTCACCAGTTCAGAAGCAATTTGCATTAAACATTTCATTCTGATACACCAGAAAGGCGAGTGTGGAAAACAAAAAAACGTTTTTCCCTATGTACTCAGAGGCCCATTATGAGTTTCCCATACTCCGGAGCCCACACACACTGCAGGCTTCCTATTCAAGGACTCAGTAAGAAAACTGTCAGCATGCTAACTCTTCATGTCTCAGTGGAAATTAAAGCTATTCACTGGGACATTCTGACAGTCTCACAGGGAGGGGAACCCCACCAGCCTACAGCTCCCAGAGCTGCTGGATTCTCGTGGGATCCACAGCATCTCAAGACCACGGCTTTCAAAATCGTAAAGCATCTCTCAAGGCTTCAAATGAAGCCACCCATCTCTGCACTGCTTGGCAAAGGTAAAACGGACAAAGTTTGAAACAAACCCTTGAAAAAGGATGTCCAAGGTGACAAACGTCATATGGTGATAGAGTGTTGCTGGATTTTCTGGCTGCTAAGTGCTACTGTCAGTAGTGTTTTGAACATGAAAAGAGCTATGGAAGCATAAGAGAAAGGCTCTATTGGTCCCCAGAGCTCAACAGCTCTGCAGCAGGAAGCAGACAGGGCTGAAATGCAGAGCTGAGCAACCTGCCACAGCCACAATGAGCTGCTGGTGAGCAGGGCTGTTCGTGCTTCCCAGGATTTCTGTCTCCAGAAACTCATCTGTGCTTGCTTTTGTCTTCAGTGACTAGCAGCCTGGCGTACTGTATTTTTGAAAAGCCTAATGTTGGAGGAGTATTGAAGGCTATCAAGTCGCATACAAAAATATGAGCCGGGTAAAGAGCTGACTGATGGAAAGGCAGCAAAAAGGGGCAGAAAAATGGAGATGACAGCGGGATGGAGAAGATTACTGCTGGGTGATTTGTGTTATTCTCAAAAATGAAAACAATGTTTAATAAACTCAGTAGGGAGTTTGGCACAAAACTTAGGAATGTGTCAACGATGACTGCTGATGACAGCGAGGCGCTATCAGCCATTCAGCACAGAAATGGGCCCACAGAGATAAATGGATGAACCTGAGATCGTGTGTGGCAAAAGCAAGTTGGAAATGCAAAATACAACTCAGCGATTGAAGAGAAATGCTTCTGCTGGAATATGAGCTTTTAACAAGGACTGCAGTGCCGCTGGCTCTAGGCTGCTTGATCTCTAACTATATGGCACCCTTATGTTGCATTCATAAAGTATTTGCAATTCAGCCAACAAAATATGGGTGCTCTTTTACAATTCTGGTCACCAACATTTGAGAAACTGAAGCCTTGGTAAGCCTATTTATCAAAGGAGGAGATAGAGAAGAACTCCAGCTGTCTGCTGATACAGTATAGGAGAAGAGAATAAGAAAATTAAGATAGAGCCAGTTGCAGAACAGGAGCAAATGGGAACAGAAAAAAGACGAAGAATCTGGACAGCTACAGCATATCTGAACTGAATGCTAAAACGCAGCCAAGCGTAAGAGTGATCTGAATGAGGGAATGGCTTTCCAACAAAAGCATGGGACAAAAAAGCTAACAGCATTTAAGATGAATCTCGGGTAATCAGAGCAACTGCGTAACTCAGTGACTACAACCAAAAAGGACTGACTGCAATAATTTGTTTCAATCCCGTGTTTCTAATTACATTCAAAAAAAGGTGGGAAAAGCCAGACACAAGGCTGCCATTGCAATTTTCAGTTGCTCACACACATTATGATACAGCACTTAATTAGATGATCTCACATTAGTTTTCTCTTCCAAAATGTTCAGTGCAGTCAGAAAACGAGCAGCTATTAATGATATTCTCTACCTTTCTCATTCAAGACGTGCCCCTCTGCCTTATTATTCAGACCTCACAGTGAATACAAAACCGTAGCTTTCCTCAGAGAAACTCCCACAGTGCTGTCAGAACATTCACGTGCTTCATAAATATCAATGAAATCACCTCCACTGCTTTCTCGTAAGATTATTCCAGTTTTGCAATGCAGGGAGATGAAATGCAGAGGAATAATGTCTAGAATGAGAAAAAATCACTCAGCATTTTTAGGAGTATAGCTTGAGAAAGATGAGTGCTGGGTTGCTCAGAATTCTCTGCATGCAATATTCATTGTAGGTACTGAAATAAACACTCTACCTTTCTGCAAACCAAGCCCCAGAAATACATGCCATAGAGACACCGAAGAAACAATCATTGGTGACAACTAGAAGAGCTTAATTGCAGGGAATGTTCTATCATTGTGCACGAACATCCCTGGTGGACACAGACACCAGTACAGCTCTTCAGGAGCTATTCAGCTTCGTTCCCCCAAGACTGCCCTCTTTCCTCCTGCAACCCTCTGGCTCATTCACTACACACCTTCCAAATTCTGCAACAAATGAGGAACAGACAACAGCTTCATTCCCACAGCATCGTCCATCCTATGCACTGATTCATCCATCCTATGTCCTGTGAAAAAATAGGTTGCAGTCATGTTATTAAAGGCTGTAGCATCTTATCTTCGTGCCAGGAGGCCAAACAAGGGTTGCCCAGACAACCTGACTTTTTGCATTTCTGAGAGCCTGACTTGCCAGTATTTACATTCCGCTAACCTTACCAAAAAAACAACCACCAAAAAAAAATCAAACCAAAACAACAACAAAAGATGTCATTGTGTAGAGCTGGACAAATGTCATTGTGTGGAGCTGTATCTGGGCCATCATGTTTCAGATGCCTACACAGGCGTTACAGCTACCTGTGGCTGGAGCTATGGAGGGATGCTCAAGCAAGCTGGGCAGCAGAGGGGTGAGGCACACATTTTAGAAGTGGGTTTCACAGGAGAAGAATGCTGAGACTGCATCCTAGGGCTTGACAACTTGTTCTGGAGGGAGAAGGAAGCAAATGGTCACAGCCTTGGTCTTTGTGCCCTAGCTCTCCTTCTTCCTTCCTGTACAGCCATTAATGCCCTCTGTCCCCCGTTGCCTTTTCCCGTGGAGGTCACCTTCAACTATCTTCATACTTTGCCCTCACAACTCTTTTCACTGTCCTACCCCCTCTCCTCTCTATTAGCAGTCTCTCTTAGTGCTTTTCCTCCTCTGATTGGTTTCCTCTCCTCGGCCCACATCCATGCTCTGTTCACACAGGCATTGAGAGCACCAGGGTTTGCTGCGAGCCCTCCATGCCCAGCTCCCACTGAAATTCAGTCAAGCTTTAAGAGAAGCTGATCACCACCCAGTTGTTTCTTTGTTTTTACTTTTTATTTTATTTTACAGCATATTTGGCTTTTCTCCGTGGCACCACAAGGCACATCCTCAGTACAGTGCTCCCTTCTACCCCATTCCCACTTCAAATCCTGTAGCTGTCAGGTCGTTACTGTCTTCACAGGGATACATGCAGCCAATACATGCATGAGCTCCTCCTCCACTTCTGTATATCCAGCCAGCAAAAGAAGACTTACATTCATCACTCTTACTGTTGTTGCTCACTACTTTTCCTGTATGGCACGCCTTGAAGGAGCTGCACAAACTCCATCAGCTGCCACTGGCGGACAAGAGAGGACTGTCAGGAAAAAAACGAGCCCCTTCTGAAAACTGATCGGATATTCAAGAGGGCAACAGAAATCACTGCCTGCTGGCTGGTTTCCTTTAACACAGAAATCTCTTTTGTCCGTGAGACTTAAAGGCTGCCTTTATTCCAATGGTTTGAACTGAATTTCCCACAATGTACCTGACTAACCCCTGGGACTTGCACGGGGTATTTAAGCTTGGCACTAATAAACAACCAAGAAACAAGATCTTGTAAAGGAACACGTCCAGCAGGTTTGTATATGGAGCAGCATCACATGAAGCCACCCTGTATTACTGAGCTAGGAAACTTGCTTTCTTCCTCTGTCTAATACACCTAGCTCTTCATCTATCCCAGTCTGTACACACTACTGTAGTTGTAGCTGTGGTGGCCTGAGGGTACAATCAAAGGTTTTGTAATTATTTTCTCATATTAGGAAAGGAGACTGACTCAAACATAAGGTGAACTGTTTTTTTTTTTAATTCAAAGAAAAATCCCCTGAAAAGCACAGCTTTCCTAACTGCAATCAGCATTCATATGCACACACAATACTTGTCACCATCATACACTTTTGTAATTCCATCAGTATTATTTCTCCAAGCTGCAAAAATGTTTTTGTGCCTTCTTCCACTGAATGGCTCTACCATAGAAAGCAATGTCTACACACACTACGTCCACAACACCCTTCTGGTTTGTTTTCATCTAGAGTTGAGCAACAGAAACCATTTTCAATATTCTGTCCAGTCAAGCAGTTTTGGTTTTTTTTCTGTTAGTGAACATCCAGACCATCATTCACCAAAGAAGATAGGCAAAATGATACCAGGGTGGGTTTTCACAGAAATTCTCTACTTTTCTTGTGTTAAAGAAGAAAACACAACTGCATTAACCACCGAATCTCAAGATGACAAACTGTTCATAGCCAAAATCAAAAGGTGTACCAGTTGTCCCAGAACAAAGCCCTTGCTAAGGGGGCAACCATCCATTTGTTTTGCAGTTCAGAACATACACTGCTTTCACATCCTTAGGGCAGTCACAGAATCACAAAATAGCTTGGATCAGAAAAGACCTCAAGAATCATTAAGTTCCAAACCCTACAGGCAGGGTTGTCAACTGTTAGATCAAGTACTAGATCAGGCTGCTCAGTGCCCCATTCAACCTGGCCTCGAACACCTCCAGGGATGGGGCATCCACAGCCTCTCTGGGCAACCTGTTCCAGCATCTCACCACTCTCTCAGCAAAAAATTCCTCCCAGAGATCTAATTTAAATCTTCTTTTAGTTTAAAGCCATTTCTCTTTGTCCTGTCATTATCAACCCATGAATAAAGTTGATTTCCCTTCTGTTTATAGTCTCTCATTAAATATTCGAAGGCCATAATGAGGTCTCCCTCGTATCGGCTTTTTCTTCTCCAGACTGAACAAGCCTGGATCCTTCAGCCTGTCTTCATAGGAGAAGTGCTTCAGCCCTTGAGTCATCTTCATGACCCTCTGCTGGACCCATTCCAAATGCCTGACATCTTTTCTGTGCTGGGGCACTCAGAGCTGGGTGCAGTACTGTAGCTGGAGCCTCACGAGGGTAGAGGAAAGGGGGACAATCCCCTCCCTCTCCCTGCTGGTCAACTCCCTTCTGATGCAGCCCAGGATACTGCTGGCTTTTCAGGCTGCAAGCACACTGCTAGCTCATGTAATGTTTTTAATCTATCAGAACTGCTAAATCCTCCTCAGCAAGGCTACCCCCAAGGAGTTCTTCTCCCAATCTGTATACATATCTGGGATTACCCTGACCCAACTGTAACATTTTACACTTGGCTATGTTCAATCTTATCAGGTTTACATGGGCCCACCTTTCAATTTTATCAAGGCTCCACTCGATAGCATCCCTTGCTTCTGCTGCATCAACTGCACTGCTCAGCTTGGTGTCAACAACAAACTTGGTAAGGGTGCACTTAATCACCATCTATGTCATTGATAAAATGTCAAAGAGCACCGTTCCCTGGGAGACACTGCTCAGGTCACTGAGAAAATGAGTGTAATGTTAATTTACAGTGCTCTCAACCCCAATCCATGTCTCTTGTCCAGCTTTAATGTTTGCCTGCTGCTTTGTGGGCTAAGCACTACCCATCAGCTGTCCATGCTGGTCTCCAGTCAGAAAGGCTGTTATCACAACCCCAACGTGACCACTATTAAGACAATTCATCCTTCTCCTTAGAGACATCTTCTAGAAGAACACTGGAAAACTGCTCAAACAGACCAAAGAAGTTTTTTGGTTTTTTTTTCTGCTAACACGTGGGCCACCTCTCTACAGCACAAAGAGAATACAGAAGGTTGGTCTCCACTATGTGTAGCATAACCAAAGGGACAACTATAAACTTTCTTGCAACAATGAGAGAGTACAGTTCTTCAGAAGGGAAAATACACCTCTTCACTCCTTGGACCACAATTCAGAATTGCATTTTCTTCCATCTCAGAAATACTTCACCTATTTGAATGCTAATTCTTTTTGTTATAGAACTGCTATAAGCTGCCAAAAAGTGTACATACAACTCCAGTAACAATCTGTTACACAAGGTATATTAATTTGACTGTTACAAGTGAGTAGAATTACACTGGGGTTTCTAGCTGGAAGAGACTGTATGGGACAGCACATTGAGTCACTCAGTCACACAAGACTACTATCACTAACACTAAACAGCAACACAACAGACCTGAACTGAAGCAAAATGTTTCCCAGCCATTTCAGAGAATAAAAGAAATCACAAACAAAAACCCTTTCCATGCAGACAAGAAAGCTCAGCAATAGATTTAAGAAGAAATAGGAGTTATCAGCATCAGGCTGAATGGCATCCTCTCACACAGACAAGTACAGGCTTTTTTACCATTCCCTGCTACAGCAATGATGTCTTTGTGATTACAACACACAAAAACAGAAATGTACTCTCTTCTGCTTACAGACCCACCCAGACACGTAACGACTGCGGTTTGATCAAATTCTTGACTCAGGATTTCTACTTTTCTCATGTCCTCACTCACATTTTCAGTGCCCCCTTACACCTACAAAGAGGGAAGGCCCTTCCAAAATCTTTAGTTAAACTCATTTAACCCACTTGGTACTCTTCTCATCTTAATGTTTCTAGAAAAATAAAGCCTCGTTCTACAGCCAGGTTAGGGAAAGCATCACTCCTAACAGTAGGCAGGCGTGCAGGTGAGGTACCCCTGCAGCTCCTGAGGTAAGAGTAGGTAGAGTATGAAATAGTGAAAAATCAACCAAAAACACTTCCACGGTTTTTTGGTGAATAGGATGTCTGCAAGAGACACTGTAAATGGGTATTTATGCACACTATCACGACTGTAGGATCAGAAGCCCCCAGGACAGCACTGCTCAGATAGAACAGGCGCAAGATTTGATACAGAAATAGGATGTGATTTAGTTCTGCCATGTGGCTGATGTTTTGGAAATTGTGGCTTGGGTGCTGCCATCTCACCCGTCTCTGTGTGATGGGCAGGACTCCAGCCAGAAGCTTCCTTACAACAGTTACCAGAGGCACACTGAGCTGACACACTGCAGCCATGGTGCAGTCATCCAAAAGATGCTCCTAAAAGCATATGGCACTGCCAGATGAGATGTAATTACTAGAACTGTTCATCAGACTGTAATTTTAAAGATGGTTCTGGACTAGAGCAGTTTTTCAAGAACAACAAAATTAATGAAGAAGTGGAATGATTTTTACAGGCAGTAAATAGACTGTTTAATTCTGGATAATAACTTTAGAAAACGATTTTGCCTGAATGGCCGGATTCATGCTGTACTCACCAGGCACCACTCCTTTGATGTCGCTTTCCGCGTTCATCCTGTTCTTGCGAGTGAGCTGCAGGATAAGTTCCTTGGATGCCTCAAACTGCTGCGTAGCCATCAGCCACCGTAGGGACTCTGGGAAAATACTTCAGAGATGGAAAACACATTAGGGTTGCTCCCCACTTTCTGCCAGAGGAGAAGTATAGCGGGTCGCTGCTCGTTAAGTATTAGTAGCTAACATAACTATTTTCAAAAAGTGGAAAAATCATCAGTTAAAAAACGTAAGAGAAAAAAGGCTCAGGGCACAGGAATTGGTGACATTCACTTTTACACTGATCCACAAATAATACAGGAACCATCCTATCACCTTGAGACAGGTCATATCAGAATTTTATAACATATTACAGGAGTTCTGCCTATTAATACCATTGTGAAAGAACAGGGAGAAGGAGGAAGCACGTTATGCAGGAGACATTCGCTGCCAGGCAGGGAATAGATGAGCTGTGCAGTTACACAGGATAATTCAGGCCACAGAAGGAAAACATATGACAGAAGTGATTTGAATTCTCTTGTAAAGATGGAGATTAAAAAGTGAAAAATTACTTTCTAGGATTATAATGGAACAGAATTTTTTAATTTTTAAACACTTTAAAAATCTTCTTCCTCACATGCAGATTTTAAGGCATTCTTTTACACGGGTGAGTATGGTGTGCACTCCAGATAAAGTTCAGTTGCTGCTATAAAAGTTTCTCCCAGTAAAGACAAGATTATGTTAACTGAGTTGCCTTACAAGCATATACAGAAATGCACATACAGTTATAATATAAAAGAGCTTGTTTTCATCTGCTTGTTTCCCTCAAGTGCTGACATTCGCCTGAATTCTCCAGCTTAATTCTTCCCTATGTTTTTCAGGTAAGTTCATTTCATTTTCATTTAAAACAAACAATCAAACAAACAAAAGCAACACAAAATAAAGATCTAAAAAAAAAAAACCAGCCAAAAACCCCCACCAGCCACCACCACCACCAAAGCCCTGCACTTCCATCAATACAGATACTTTCAGAACAGACTTTTTTTTTTCCTCTTGCTTTTGCCTCATTTTCATTTACTTTCCAAAAGACCTCTCTAAGAATGAATTTATCAGCTTCTTTTAACTTCAAATATACAGTAAACCTCATACTTCCTTCACAAAGCACTGACCCTTGCTGCAAATGCTGCCCCAGCTCTTCTAAGCAGTGGAGCAGTCAATTGTACTATATTTAGGTTACTATTTTTTAAGGTTACTGCAATATGGATCTCACCCTTAGCAAGAACTTAATTGTAGGTAAAGTATACATACGTGTGAGTGTATTTAGATGAGTTTATACATACCACAGTATAAATGAACAGCTGTCCTAACCAGAGCCCATTCAGCAAATGCAAAAACCCCAGGCAAAGTAAATTCTGCTGCTTTGCCTATTACTCGTGTGTGCCATATCACGTATCATCTAAGCGGGATTAATTTGTGTTCTCTGCCTGTCCTGCCCAGCCAAAACACCACAAAGCTCTTGCAGATTTGGAAACAAGTTCTAGCATTTGCTGTTACTACGATCCCTTGTGAAGAGGCCCCTGTTGAATTCTCAGAAGAAATGCAGGAGATTCTGCCTCAGCCATGTGGGGAGCATGCTACGTCCAGATGACTACTGGGGACTCACCCTGTCTATCATGTCTGTTAGATACCTTCATTCTGCTTGGACACAGGTATCAACAAGCACTGTTAACCTATGTGAGCTCAGAGATGGGCAAAGAGATTTCTACTTAAGCGGTTACAGTGATGAATGGATGAGAACTCTATCTTTACCCAAGAACAGAAGAAATACAGAACTTCATTGTTATGCATCATAACAAGTTCTTACACATTGCAATTTGCTAGGTGTTACACAACCATCAACTTTCTCCTTTTCCAGTCCACAGCAACTAAATATTTAAATGTAGCCAGCATTACTTTAAAATTACTTATCTAGTCTGTTCTCACTGTTATGGTTTTATACAACCCTGCTCTTGCAAGTCTCTGCTATGTTATGCCACCACTGTGTGTCACTCTTAAGACAGAAGCAAAAAGACACGTTTTTGGGAGGTTGATGAAGTTCTGGTGGGGATAGAGCTCCCCTCTTCCCCAGGCCAGGCAGCACCAGGCCTGGAGCCCTTTGCCAAAGCACAGCCCATAGGGCTGGCAGTGAAGAGCACAAGGAGCCAGGACAGAGAAGCGACCTGTGGGAATGCTGCCCAGTGCAGGCTGGCCACCTGGCTGTCAGCCTAGCACACAGTAATTTGCTAGGGCAAAACCTAGCAGGGAGGCTCAAGAGCTGGCCACCTCGGCACACACTGGGCCCAGCCGTAATGCTCACAAGAGGAGGTGTGTTATTTTTAACCTAGATGGGCTAACTGAGGCCAAAGGAATGAACAGTGACTGCCCAGAATCACAGTGCAGGTTTAAGGAGAAAACTGAGCTGCACAGCTACAATTCGAAGCAGTTAAGCTGGAACGCGTCCTTTTGCATCTATAAAGTAGAAGTGACTGCCAGAGAAATTACAAAGTACAACTTTCTGCCCAGCAGAATACTCACCTACTGAGTCCTGACACATCAACATGTAAAACTTATGGCTATTACAGTAAGCTATACCACTATTCCTTCTCACTTCACAGTCAAAACTTCACACACAATGAGTAGAAGAACAAGGTAATAATTTATACGTATGGGAAAGCACTCTTACTTCCAGGCACCTCCAGCATTAGGAACTTGTGCTGCCTTTGATCCAAAGGGGAAGAAATACTTACACCCAGTAGAGCAGCATCAGCAGGAAGGGACAGATGATGACGGCTTGGAGGACCTGCCAGTCCCTGCAGAGAGCAGCCAGCCCAGGCATCAGGAACTGTCCTGCCATCTCAATGAAGCTCGCCACCATGGTGATCATGAACCGGTGTGAAGGAGGGCAGAGCTCTATCCCTGAAACACAGAGCACATGCAACGCATTTAGAGCCCTCCAAAGGAGCACCTCCCCGCAGCAGGTTGCCCAGCTTCATGAAATTCCACAGACTTAGCGTCAAGACCTTTGGCCAGAGTTATGTACCATCTCATAAATCCTGTTTCCTCACTTACATGGGCTTCTAATACTCTCACAGCAATAGGGAAGCTCATTAGCAGCAGGCTGTGGTGCTAACATGTGCAATTTCTATGCACATACTGCATCTCCTGCAGACCTGCTGCATCTCTGATCGTCAGCCTATGCCTCCTTCCCCATAGAAACATTTAAGGAGACTAGAAGATGAAAGATGATCCACAGATGTCACGTAGAGCCTTTTCCCAATTCTCAAAGATACCAGACACCTTCCCGATCAGTCTTCTGGAGGCAGAAGAGCACAGCCCTCAGCAGGATCCCAGCTCCTACAGGATGCTAGCTTCTCACAGCTAAACATGCTGCAACTCAGCTGGTTTCAAGCCAGATGCTGAGTGGATTGTTTCTGGGTTTGGTTTTTGTTTTCATAATGACTAGTCTTGATCAACTTTCAAACAAGACAGGCTTATATCTGCCTTATCCTGACTCCCTTCCTTTTGTTGTAGGGTGAATTACCATCATCACTGCTAGCATCAGTTGCTTCAGCTGCCCTGTGACAAGTGATGCCAGTAGATTAAAAGCTTCCTTAAAACCTGACTTGTGGCTACCTTTATTCTTGAGAAAATGAGTTTGTCAGAAGGGCGGCTTTTTCTTTTTCTTTTTGAAGACCCTGAAGATCAAATTCAGACTGTCTTTTTCAAATATATCCAAACATAAACAATGTTTTCACTAGTAGGAATACAATAGAACCCCCTATTTCATATTTCTCACTTGCCTACATTCACTTCTACAGATTAATATCCAAGCACAATAAACCTGCCACAACTGCTGTGGAATACTTATCAGTATGCTGATACAGAAACACAAGCTCATAAACACTCATGATGTGTTGCTGTCAGCGCTGGTGTTTTACCTTGGGATGTTTCCTACAGTTATTTTAAATCATGATTTAATGGTTGTTAAAATTGTAATTGGAAAGCCGTAAGACAATAGGAAGCTGCCCATTTATTCACTCTCTGATCTGTAGCTTGTTCAGCACTTATTGCTATAACACAGATCTAAACTCACTGACAAGGAACTGGCTGCCTGTAGATCAAATATAGGATTAGGCACCACATGCTGTTTGTTTCCTTTTCCTTTGGCCAGTAGCAAAGAACACTGATGCTTTTTTGTCAACACAAAAGGGAAATGTATCTGTTGTGAAGCAGCCCAAACTTTCGTTAGATTAACCAGAAACACAACAGCTTTGGAAAAGAAGGGGAGAAAAAACCCTCAAAGACTCTCACTTGCTACAAAGGCCTTTTACATTTTAATTAGGGAAATGAGATTAAAACACAGGACTTCTTATGACATTAATATGGCTTCAACCTTACTAATGAAGTATTCTAAGCCTTGGTGACTTTTTTTTGATTGTGCAAAGAGTTCACTTCCATTTTATTGTCCTGATCGTCAAGTCAAAGTGTTTCTGTTTGTTTTCCCATGCCCTGAAGTTGCAGTCACTCATGCTCCAGCATGCCTCCACTAAGTGCAAGGATGACTTTTGTTGCTATAGAAACAGGAAGTCTGCATTAAATAGGTGAAACTTTAGCATTTCAATCGCATTGCTCAGGTTAGTATAAGATAACAAAAATTCACTGAGACAAGAGCAACATTTTCATGACGTCAGGAAGAGGCACCAAAATGAAAAACTTATGCTCTTTGGAATCACTGGAGCATAATATGTGTAACTCCACATGCAGCAGCCAGTCATTGCATAGGATGGAAATCACTTCAGGGTACACTTCAGAGGTAGCCTGGCATTTATGTTTTTTTTTTCTGGATAATCACAGGCCTTTTTTTGCCCTTTCCTCTGGAAGAGCTGGAAAGGGGGAAAAAAGTCCTTGCAGTAGTTGGGTGAGCATGACCTTAAAGCATCATCAGCAAGTCCTCTGCTTAAATGAAATATTGCATCTGTTGAAATGTGCTACATATCAGGACAGTCTACTGACTTTCCACAACCTCTGCCTTCAATTTGATACAATAAAATATTCAGTGCTGCTGTTTTTAGCAAGCATTTAGCAGTCGGGCTTTTTCCAGCCCTGTCAGTAAAGCCACTGCAGCACCTCTAAGCAGAACTAGCAGGGCTTCCTGATGCTCTCACCAGTGCTGCACTGTGCTCATCCAGTCCACAAGAGACATTACCAACCCATGTGAAATCATTGCAAGACAGAAATCAGCTCTCTGGCAAATCCAGTGAGAAAACTCCAGCTCTCCCTTTCAGCAAAAAGGCTTTCACCTCAAATGTCTTGCTGAGTGTAGAGTCAAGCAAACCCTTGACACTGAAATTACCACCAGTATTATAAACTCCTGGATTCATCCAGTTGCTCTTGGAAAACACTGTGTGGGCAAGGAGAGAGGCACTGAAAACATTTTGCTTATTTGCCCCATAGTTCTGCTCCCAAAGACAAGTGCCTCCCCACACATGCAACGCAGCTGTGGGCCCTGCATGCACCACTAACATGAGACACACACACATCACGAGCTTCAGTGCACAGCCCAGACTCTTATGGGAGACACAGAAACGAAAGGCAGAACTCTGCTCTGGAAGTCTATCTGTGTGCCATTTCACTAGTGAAATGAGCAAATCAATGAACACTAGCCTTACAGTCTGCAAACCTGCCACACAGAGAGACAATGTGAACCATGCCCTCTGACAAGGGCATCAACCATTTCTGGTGGCTGTGTGCTGCACTCAATGTAATCCCATGGCTAACCACACAGGACGTACAGAGATGTCCCCGGGCACCGAGGGAACAGAATGAGGCCCAGACACATTGCTACAGTTAGCCTCACGCAGTAACCTGCAAGACAAGTGTTAAGACTGGTGATGAACAAAACCACTGTGACAGTGTGTGAGAGGAGCAAATGAGCTGGCACCAGAAATAGGCAGAGCATGGGACTGGCACATATCCAACATGTCAGTCGCAGCCCTACTGTGACTTCACCCAAGTAAAAGGAGAAAGGACAAACCTAAAGGTATCCAAAAAATGTGAAGAACGTGATCATGGTCATAAATTATCATGACCAAGAGGGGAAAAAGAACAGAGAAATTAAATTCATTAAGTCTGTCTGAGAATTATGAGAGATGAGAGAAAACAATGAAGCAAAAAATTCTAAACAACATCAGTGCCCTCATGAGTACGAAAGACCCAAACTGGGTTGTTGCTGTCTGCCAAGAACAGCCTCAGGATGTGATGAGGGCTCAGCAGCCACTGTCTCATGTCCTCTGTGCTACAAAGACCACATACACATAGCACATCTGGTGGCTGTGAGCACAGGGATGCAAAATTGTGCATGAAAGAAATTCATGAGAGAATGAGCGCGATTGTGCAAAATAAACCCACTAGAGATACTGGGGGAAAAAAAATCAAATCACTTTGTTGTTCTGTAAAGGTCTCTCACTGAACTATTTAGAAAACTCATGGGAATTTTTCAAATATTAGCCAAGGGAATAAGAAACAAACCACCAATGCTGGCTGCCCCCAATCACAACAAGAACAAGCTCAAAAAAAGGACACTCAAGTGAACAATTTTTGGTGCACTAACTATAAGGACAGATTTCAGAGCACTCAGAACTCCACTGCTGATTCACACACTGACCTTCTTGCTCCACCCTCCATCATTGCAGCAAAGGCCCTGTTTAGTCCCTAACAGAGCAACATGCACTCCTAGAATGTTTTAATCCTTCTAGATCACACAATCATAGATTGGCTTGGGTTGTAAGGGATATTAAAGAATGATCTGTTCTGAATCCCCTGCTTCAGGCAGGGCTGCCCCCCACCAGATCAGCTACCCAGGTCCCCATCCAACCTGGCCATAAGTGCCTCCAGGGATGGGGCACCCACAGCTTCTCTGGGTAGCTGTGCCACTGCCTCATCACCTTCTGAGTAAAGAATTTCCTCCTAATGCTGAACCTAAATCTCCCCTCTTTTAGCTTAAAACTGTTCCCCCTTGTCCTATCACTACCATGTAAAAAGTCTAAATCCCTTCTGTTTTTAAGACTCCTTAAGGAATCTGGAAGACAATGAGGTCTCCCTGGAGCCCTTTCTTCTCCAGGCTGAACAAGCCCAGCTCCCTCCTCCCTCAGCCTGTCTTCACTGGAGAGGTGCTCCAGCCCTCTGACCATCCTTGTGGCCAACCTCACACCTGTTCCAACAGCTCCACATCTTTACTGTGCTGGGGGCCCTAGAACTCGGGGGGGCCTCATTAGTGTGGAGTAGAGAGGGAAAATCACCTCCCTCACCTGTCACAAGGCTTTTCCCCTCTAGAACCTGAAGGGACAAACACCTGTTTATGTCTTTTAATCTGGAAACCAGTGTGGCTGGAAATGCTTCTGGAGCAGTGCAGAAAATGTTTCTGGTGTGACACCATAAGCAGATGAAGTACGGCATAACTCAGGATTGCATCTGTCTTCGATGCATGTGCTGAGAGCCATTAGTCCCAGAAGCTTCCACGTCTTTTTTAAAATCATTTTTGGAAACCTAGGTACAGCTGGCTAAAGGCAACAGGGCTCTAAACTGTCCATACCAAAATTAATTGCCATCTGAACAGCTCACCAAAAAAGCTCAGATTTACAAAAAAGGACAGCACTGCACCACACAGCCCTGCATGGCTGGCGAGGTTCACAAGGCCGGGGGCTGGGAGCTCAGGTCATGGCTCAAGTGAGAGGAGGGAGCTCATGGGAGGCTCTGTAGAGGAGGTGGACATGCAGACAGGCAACCATGGAGGAAGGATTACATCAACACCGTGCTGACATCAGCTCATGCAGCCACAAGGCATGGCCCCAAACCTGCTGAGTGGGCTGGGAAGGGACTAAGGGCCGTAGCCAGCCTTTCCTGCTTGGTCTTAGCCTTGCGCAGTGGTCATAGACCTCTTGCTTCAGAATTCAGAAAGACCCTTATTTGTTCTCAAAGGCTGACATTTGCACAAAGATGAATAGCAAAGACTTTCATTTTAAAAAGAAAAAAAAAAAAAAAAGAAGAAAAAGTAGTAAACCATTTGCAAATAACACATCAGGAGGGAAAAGAGGTTAAGTCACACTGCCTGAAGAACTCTTTAGCATTCATTCACCTGTCTCTGGTCCCAAAGCACAAAGCAATTCTCTCAATGCAGTCCATACGCTAGGTACATTACAAACCACAAGCTAAATGCTTTCTGTGCCTTTGCAGTTTTCTCTCCCCTCCCAGTTTCAGTCTATGAGCTGCCAAGGCTGTAATTATATAGAATAATTCCTTGGAGAAAATGGCCAGGAAAAACACCTGGAGCCTGGGCAACAGCATTCCCACTGAAAAAAAAATCCTTGAGGAGATGGTCTGACTATGGATTCATTTTCAGTTTCATATTATATTTTAAAATTTGCCGGGAAAAAAAGGAAAAGGAAAGGAAAAGGGGAAGGGGAAGAAAAACAGCTTTTGGCAGTTTTCACCATATTACTATCTACCCAAAAGTCTTAGTTACCTCACCCCAAGGGCTCTCAAAATTCAATCCTTACCCTAAAAGGGAGAACAGTCAGTTCTGCAACAAAGCCCTCATTACCAGCAGAGGAAAGCAGCTGAGCAGAGGAAAGCTCAGGCAATGTAGTGTTAGGTGTAAAATGCAGGGCACCTGAAATCATTAATGTCAGTAGCATTATACGCCCTGTATGCGGCATGCTCCACACCCAGTGATCCTGGGGACTGCTGAGAGGTGACACCATTCTACTGCTCTGTATTTCCCACTTTCCACCAAGCTTTCTCAAACCCCAGGGGCCTCTTCCTTCAAGACTCCTCTGTGGGATTTGCCCTCAGCTGGGAGCAGATCATTCTGCTGGATTTCCCTAGAGGAACACAGCCCCCATGCCAGCCCATGGCTAGACTACCAGATATTATTACAGCAGAAGCTATTAATAACTCCCCAGCAAGCCTTGAAGTTTGCAGCTGGCTACCAGGGGACAAATAAATACATGAATAAAATCCAGAAATACCTGCATATATATCAAAATTTCCAGGTGGTTATAGACTCAAACTTGTAAGTGCCGCACGCCCTACTCAGGAGCTCGATCCGCTCCTTGCCTCAATCAGCGTGCTTCTAATTCAGCACAGGTTAAGCCTGCTTGCATTCCTGGCTCCGTTTAAACACGGTGCTTTTTCTCGATCATTTTGGTTGTCACCAGAAGCAGCTAAGGAAGCACACTGTGTAAATACAGTTTATTAAGGAACAGCAAATAAAGCAGCATGTGGAAGGAAAGGTTATCGCACACACCACAATCAGCCAATTCGTGTAAACAAATGACAGAGATGGAGAGAAAGAAAAGGAAAAATCTAATTTCCTCTCTGGAGAAATTCAATCTGTTGTCAAGCAAAGAGAGCTGTAACAGACTAAACTTCAAATAAGAGAAATGGGGTTATTTTCCTCCTACACAGCACAGGACAAAAGTTATCCTAAAATGTATGGGAAAGGACATTGATGCTCCTTCAAAAGTACTTTTCTGTGCATCTCAGGGTCAATTTCTTTTAAACACACACTATCCCACCCAATTTTTACACCCAATGAATGTGTTTAACTATTCAACCAGCCACATGCAAACATGTAACCTGAGGTGGCAGAGGGAATGGTTTTAAACTAAGACAGGGGAGGTTTAGGTTAGGTATTAGGAAGAAATTTTCCACACAGAGGGTGGTGAAGCACAAG
Organism: Lagopus leucura; assembly: GCF_019238085.1. NCBI lineage: Eukaryota > Metazoa > Chordata > Aves > Galliformes > Phasianidae > Lagopus > Lagopus leucura. Next base: position 11,029,547 of record NW_024962263.1, on the reverse strand, counting down.
AACAGGTTGCCCAAGGAGGTTGTGGATGCCCCATCCTCGGAGGCTTTCAAGGCCAGGACAGATGTGGCTCTGGGCAGCCTGGTCTGCTGGTTGGTGACCCTGCACACAGCAGGAGGGTTGAAAATGGATGATCGCTGTGGTCCTTTTCAACCCAGGCCATTCTATGATTCTGTGACCGTGAGGGGCAGCCCAGTCACATCTCTCCACACACATAGTGGCACTCTCCATGCCTGGTCGGGGCATGCACCTGGTGCTATCAGGCCAAGCTAGGAGATAAATATCTAATTTGAATGGGTTTCTCTCACCAAAACCACACCACGTGCTCATTTTGTGTACAGGCACCACTGTGCTGTAACAGCTGCTGCTAGGCAAAGCACCCTCCAGCCTCAATACCAATTTCTGCCAGCACGATCACCACAATGTGCAGGCACACAGCACTGACCAAGATGGCAACACCTCTTGTCCAAAATTCAGCCAAAACAGAAGGCTCAGCATTTCCTGACTTCTCCCCATAAGAGAAAGGAGCTAGCCCAATAATTTGTCCTCACCTCACACTTTCCAAAACCACATCAGTATTTGTTTTCATTTTTGTCCCAGAGTAAGATAGCCCAGAATTGTTGCATTCTTCCCTGTTCCAGAAAGTTGGCTTGCTCTAAAAGAAGCATGCAGCTGACCATATGACTATTTTGCAAATCTAACACCTCTGTTGCTCATGCCAGCTGGCCCCTCTTCTCCTGGCAGGTTCTAAATCACAGTTGCCATCTTTTTGATGGGGATGAAAAAACGCAGCAGAAACAAAAACCACAGCGCAAGAAGCATCAGAGCATCTCTACTTTTTTATGCTTCCAATGAGGGGAAGCCTGTATTTGTTGGAGAATTTAAGCAGTACAGGAGTCACTTACATTATAAAAGAAGAAAATCAATAGCTGCCAATGTGCATGGCCATCTCCTAATTAACCAACAGACAAATAATTTTCCAACAGCAGCTATTTCTAAATCTCAGCTCACAACCTTCAGACAGTTCCCAGAAAGGCAAGCACAAACAGCCTAATACCTTGTTTGGGGTTTACTAAATGTTTCTCCCCAAGGCATTAGGGCAGCAAACACTTTGTGCCTTTAGCTTGTATGAACTTAATAACACATTACCCAAATGTTTTTACACGCAAGGTCTAAGGCAGTATTTGGATGAATGGTTCTTAAACTTCCATAGACTAGACTATTGTAATCACACACATACACTCTCTATATGTATATAGAGATACATACACATAACTGTCAAGCAGGCTGGCAACTCAGCCAAAAGTATTTCATAAGTGCATCTATGAGAGGCTGTGACACACTGGGCCCCCAAGGTGCCCTTGTTTTTCAAGATTTACACTGGACACTCTAAATAGAAGTCTTGCAAACAATGTGAAAGAGGAACTCAGGGATTCGGAACTGATAAGCTGTTACACTTCAGGTGAGTTCATTAGGATACCCACCTGCTGTACAGACTAGCAGGAAACTTTTGCTTTAATGCTGCTCTGAGATTCAGCATGAAAAGTGACACAGACCAGGGGAAGGTAAAGACAGGAACACAGAATAAGAGTGCTCACAAGGCAACCGAGGAAGTGGAACTCCTTAGAGTGACTGACTTGAAGATGTAGAACAGTACAAGAGCTACTGGCATTACAGTGTCCACACAAATTGCTCTGCTATGTATGCCCACACAATACCAAAACAATCCATCCAAAAACATCAGCTTGGATTTGAAGTTTTCTAAGGGTAGAAGCTCCAAAAAAGTTAGTTCAACACTGTTAGAGTTAGTTCAACACTGTATGTTAAATCCAAACAGACTAGTCCTAGTAGGGGAAAATACCTGATAAAACTGTGTTAAAAGTGGAATATTTCTGCTGAACAGATGGTAAAACATGGCTGCTCCCTATTCATTTGTAATAACTGGAAATGAGAAAGCTGACAGCTCTTCATAACTCCCTCTCACAGAGATTAACAGAGATGTTCCTTTGCAGAAGAGGAGCCTGCAGAGGACGCTGGCTCTCAGCAGTGAAAAACCTTTCATTCAACTGTCACTCATGGTGGAGCTTCAAAATGGCAAAAGTTGCTGATTTGTTCCAAACAAAACAAGAATGAATTGCTGAACTAATTAATAACATAATATTTAAAAGAAACTAAGCTTCTTGGAAAGAATCCAGCTGCACTTCATAGAAGTGGATTTCATTTGGTCTGATGACAGTGTTAGCAAACTTCGTACACATCACAACTTCAAACAGAATTGTCAAGATACATACATGCACTCCTCTGCCCTTTGGAGGTTAATATTTAACCTCTCCTTATCAACTCCCAAGCAATTCTCCATATGACTTACGCATTTCACACAGTGGGTAAGACTGAGATGTGTTTCACTGCCTGTGATGACGCAAAGTCAGAGCTATGGGCAGGCAATGCCAGGAGACCAGGCACAGATCTCACCTGCCTGAGTGCAGCTGTACAGCAGTGAGGTCACAGGATTTGGGGGAGATTGTATCTCTACTAAGTTTTGCTGTTTGACTTGTTTGCCTTGAAGACAAATGCAAATAGCAAGCAACATCTCAGTTACAATCATATTATCATTTGTACAACAATACATGGACTGCTCACAGTCAACAACACAACTCTGACATCCTCTGCAGAAGATCATCCTCACAAAGAAGCTTCTTCTAGCTACCTGCAGAAGCTAGAGCCAGTTTACTTGCGTTGCCAAGCTAACATGAGCCCTTTCTCATGGACTGGTTGCCTGTTCTGTAGTTTTCTATGTATCTTCCCACATTAAACTATGAACAAATCACTCTGTTGCTTAACATCAGAAGAATAGTTAAGTCACAGTTTCCAAATTTTCCTTATCTTCCCAGTAAAGAGATAGGAAGGAAAAGGCAGAACTGGAAAAGTATGAGAGCTGAGCTCAGTTTTCTGCTCAGATTGAAAACTGCAAACCTTTTCTCTGGAACCATACTGACCACTTAAAGGAACATGGTAAACTAGACAGGTATACCCAACCCTGAGACAAGCATTGAGTGATGGGAGAAAAAAGCTTGCTTCTTGGATGGCCCTGCCACTCCCTGTCCATAAGGGCACCTCAGTGGCTCCAGGCAGTGCTGGGACACCAGCACCTCCCCAGAGGTGGCCTTGGACCCACTAGCAAAAAGATTCCAATGCAACCTTTAAGCTGCACAGTCCAACTAGGAAAACCACTCCTTTACTTAACATCCTGATTTTACGAAGATCATAGAAAGGCTTGGGTTGGAAGGGACCTCAAAGTTCATCTAGTTCCAATCCTCCCACCATGAACAGGGCTGCTAACTACCAAATTTGGCACTAGATCAGGCAGCCCCTGGCTTCATCCAACTTGGCCTTTGTATAGGAACTGCTGAGTCACGGCCTGAACCTCTGATTGATCACCTGAGGCGAGCCATGAGTCAGCCAGAGGAGCACAGGTGAAGGCAATTCAGCTGTGCTGCCGGAAGGGGTGGAGCCAGGCTGCAGCCCTCCTGGACCTATTTAAGAGCTGGCTACCAGAGGGGAAGGATCTCTGCTGGAGATCAGCTCTCTTGGTGTTTTGTGGTGAGCTCAGCCAAAGGTAAGCTCTTCCACCTATTCTCTTTTTGTGATCATTGTCTATTTTGCCTAACTCTCTTGATCATAGTGTGATTATAACATCTTGATATCTATTAATTATACAATTATATTGTGATTATAACATCTTGATATCTATTGATTATACAGCCTTGAACACCTCCAGGGATGGAGCAGCCACAGCTTCTCTGGTTGACCCTTGCTAGTACCTCACCACCTTCTCTGTGAAGATACTCACTAATGAGCTATATCCACAAGACAATCTAGTTTGTATGCTTGCAAAGAACAGCTAAATCCATAAGATCTGTTCTTACTTAAAAGAAGTGTAGACACTGTTTGAAAAATTAAAATTAATGTTCATTTCCATTTATATGTGTTTACAGAAGCAGAGAAAATGTGAGCTGCTGCTCTGTCTTGCTGAGTGATGTTTCCAATCAAAATTTAAAGGAAAAAAACTGAAGACAGTTGGAAGTGCTGTAAGCCCTTCAGCTATGACAGACATGTGGAGAGTGCCGCCATGGAACAGCTGTATTTGTTAAGCTGAAGTCCAAAGCTTGTACAATGAAGGATAAAGCTCAAAGGGCTTTATAATTGGGGCATATCTTGAATTCTGAGCCAAAGGCAAAAATAAGCAAGTAAACAAGGAGGAGTAACACAAGCGTCATTAAAAATAAAGAGCAGAACTGTTCAGAACGTGTTCAGGTCCTAAACAATAAACCAAAACACAATTCAAAGTTGCAAAACACAAAGCTTCTATAGGCATACTATGTTACTTATGGACTACAGGAAGAAAAACAGTTCTACTATTTTCCTTTTCAGTTTTCATTATTCCAAGTGCAGCCTCAGAAGAAGAACTTTTTGCCATCTTGAGGTCTGGAGGAGGGATTAAAGGAATTTTCTAACCATGAGATCTGAGGATCAGAACACATGGTGGTAAAATTAAATGGCTTACATTACATGTGGTGAAGACTACCACAACTACCTTGCCTCACTACCTTTGAGCTTGATGCTCAAAATGAGAAAAAGCAGACACGTCTAAAGACACAAGGCTCACAAGTTCTACATGGAGAGCACAGACAGAGGTGGCCGCAGCTCTCTGATCTCTGCCCATGCTTCCATAATCTGAGGCAGCTCCCACATGAGACTGCAGGGAAGGGTAAAGCAAGCAGAAGCCTCTTCAGACTACCCTAGCTGCATGCATGACACTTGCAGACATCTTGTGTAGCAATGCTAGCTTCTTTGCCAGCCATCTATTTTTCACAAAGCAATTTTAAGCTCAGGTTTCTAAGAACAGGAGTTTCTATTATTGCCACTGTTTCTTTATTTTAAGGGATTTTCCTATATAGTTAAGCCACGATAAAACACACACTCTACAAAATCATGCAGTATGTAATACTTCACTTGAACTGCTTCTTCAGTCACTTCCTTACATTTACAGTTTCACCAGATGTTCCATATGGAAGAAGGAATTCCACTTCTACCAAGAGCAAAAATAGATGAAAGCAAGCCCTTTTCTAAACAAAACCACCTTTGTCCAAAGGTGAGGAAATGCCTGGTGCTCTTAAGTGCTGGATGATGGAACACCCTGAGTCTCAGGCGAGTGAGGTGCCAGACATCTGCTCTGCAGTGCACAGCCTGACAGAGACTGAAAGGGAACTGGCTTTCAAAGGGTTACACGGTACTGCACTGGCCTTAAACAACAAAAATCCCAACCCCTACAATCACATTTCAGTGGAAAAATCTCCACTCAGGGTACACGCTGCATTCACAAAAAAAACACTGCCATCACGACTCCTCTACACATTCACGAGCGACTAAAGTACACCGTTAATTTCCTTACAAAATTGTATTTGTCATAATGAGCTTTTATTTTGCTGGGGATATCTGCATCTGTGTACAACCCTGTGCCTGAACAGTTCAGAATTTGCCTGTGAAAGAAACACAGATCTCATTTTAATGCAGAAAAAGGCATTCATCAGTCTGGCTATAGAGGTAATATTTCTAAGTGAAGAACCAGCACCGCAGGCTTCTCATCTCGAAATTTCTTCTCCTTTAATGTGAGCAGATGTCAAGTACCCAGCTGCCTGCAACACATTTTTTGTTTTTATTGTATAAATAAACTTAGGAAGTGGATCTGCTAAATTAAACATCTGGCTACATTAGATACACAAGGGCTGGGTGGTTGAGGGTCCACCACTCTGAGAGCAAGGAGCTCTTCCCATACTGAGCAGAGCTGAATGCACAGCCACAGCATTTGTTCTGCTCTGCAGCTGCCCTGGTGTAGCTCTGGTTGTCTGCTCGCATTACTGCACCCTGGAGGGCTCACCCTAGCCCCAGTGCACAGCGTCTGCGTGGCCAGCCTGTCTGTGCTCCTTGGAGAGCAGAGCTGGAGGACAGCCCAGGTTCTCCAAAGCTGAACCTTATATATGGTTGCAGAACAGCTGTGTGGGAGAAGGCAAGCACCCCTGAGCCTAGAGCAGCAAGAAACAAAGGACGCCATGGGCCGGTTATTTAATTTTGCTTTCCTGCCTTACAGCAGGTAGTGAACAAGACCATAACTGAGAAAGGAAAGTATGACCAACAATTTTCACCAGAAAGACTGACAACAACGGCCACCATGTCCTAATGCCAGCAAGAGACAGCACCAGAAGAGGATGCAAAGTCTACCTTACATCTTCCAACACATATAGCCATGCCTACCACCGAGAAAGAAATTCAACAAAAATTTTACATCTGGAGAAGCTGAGCTAGAGGCAAACAATAGCATACATAACTCTGGAGATGATATATAGTAAAATAAAAGAGGTTGGATATAAGGAAAAAGTCTCTTATAGTGAGCATGGTGAGGCACTAGAACAGTTGCCTAGAGATGTGGTGGATGCCCTATCCCTGGAGACACTCAAAGTCAGGTTGGTTGAGGCTCTGAGTGACCTGATGTAGCTGTGGGTGTTGCTGTTCACTGCAGGGGAGTTGGGCTAGATGTCCAACTAGTTGGAAGGATCCTTTCCAACTCAAATGATTCTGTGATTCTATATTCCAGTACTCACTGCATGACAGTACACTGCCCGTAAATACACAAACAACCTGCAAAACTTACACTGCCTATCATGAGTTAGCCTCACTCCCAAATGCAAACACATCTCTTTTCCTGCATAAACAGTGGAAATAACTCTCACCTTGAGTTGGAATTTCCTCTAACCTATTCAGAAGCTGTGGCTCAGAGCACTTCACATCTGGCACTGCAGACCTATAAATAACACAGCCAGGCACCCATGTGCATTTGATTAAAATAAACCCTCCTAAGAGGGAGGCCACCTTTGAAATGGAAACAAATAGAGATGGGAAAGTTGAGGGTGTGCAAGCCTGAGAACTGATGAGCTAGCTATTATCAGAATGCCACTGTCACCACGATACTGCTGTTTCCAGCAAGCCTTCTGCATGGCCACAAGGATCAAGGCAAAAGCAACTGTACTGTGGTGCTAATTTTTAATTTGGGAGGATGAGAATCAAGGGAGGATTGGGAACCATGCAGGAAAAAAAGTAAAACAATCACCCAGGTACAAGCCTAACCACATTAATATATTTATTACTACAACTATGGATGACAAAAAGCAATACGCAAGTTCCTAAAAGGAGAATACAAACATAGGCAGCACAGAAATTAAACAAGGCAAATTGTTTATTAAGAAAATGGCCTGCAGCATAGATACCAAGATAACGATGTAATTGGTTCCCAGCCATACACAGCTCATCAAAAGCAGCTCAGCTTGGCAATGAGCACCAACACAAAACTACCTCTTCCCTCCTGTGCTTGGGGCTACTTTTCCTGCAGGTGTCCCCCATAGCCATGGCTGGCTCAGCCCTATGGGCGCAACACAGCCAGATGGGTGAGAAGCTCGGTGAGCACTGCCGCTCCTGCTCTTTCTCCCCCACAGGGAACTTGATTTACAGCCAATTTCTGAGCTCCAGATATAAGAAATTGGAAATGCTGATACAGACGTGGCTGCAGGGTTTTCAGCAGCGCAGCATGGTTTTAATATTGACCCAGCTGGCTGCTGGAGAATCATCTGCAAACAGTGGTGGAGATTAAGATCTGAAGCATGGTAGTAACTTCATTTCAAAATCCTCCTTCAGAACTGGAAAACTCCTTAGGCAGTCCACCACACAAAGGACAGCCAGCAGCAAAAAATATCCAAGTTCTGTGCTAAGAAGGAAAAGCGTGGGCATGAAAGGCTTGCGCTGATTTATTATTGGCTCATCAGTAGCTACATACAAAACCAACCATAAAAGCAACAGCTGTAAAATAGTTTTCATCTCAACAATGATTGCACGCCCTTCCTAAAAGATACAAAGATTTTTCCATCGTAGCAAATGCCTGCACTAGCATAACAAAGAAGAAACTGATGCTGAGGAGTTAAAAAAAAAAAAAAAAAGAAAAAAAGATAGAAAAATAGAAAGGAAGAAAAAAAGAAAGTAAAACTAAATGGATTTGATTTTGGATCCTCTCCCTCACCTACACATGAATAATGTAACAACTTCAGTGTGTCAGCGTATTCAAACAGAACCGCAACGCATCAACTCCAGACTAAACCATTAGGAAAAATAGATTAATGTTATTCAGAAACATACAGGAAACAAAGGTAAATGCCTGGAATTAGTGCTACTGAGAGCATCTTCATGCCTGAACACTGCACACCTACACTGAACTGTTTATAGCAAATTTAAAGCTCTAGATCTACTTATTAATTTTCATACATCATATCAGATTCAATTGCCCATTAAAAGGATTTTCCCTTTTCTTGGTAGTCAATTATTCATAGATCTCCAAGAAACATTCATAGAAGACAATTTATTTCAGAAAAGATTAGGAAACTGTCATTATGAAGAAATTTGAGCTTATTATTTAAGACAGAAATAGGACAGTAGATAATGGGACACAAACGGCCAACATCAGAATAATCATGTGGAAATCATTCTGGACATTCTCAATGGGTACTAGGTGAAAGAATACAATCACAGCAGCAATAAACCAACATTTTCAGCTAGAGAATGTATTTCAAGCAGAAATGCTTCCATTTACAATACTCCTGTAGTCCATGTAACAGGTTTTCCTACATCTGATGTTTCCCTCAGCTGTGTTTCCATTTTGTGACTGACCATGCTACCTCCACTTAAAACACACTGCATTCTGAAATAGCCAAATAGACATCTGTACTGCAAAAAGCACTGTCACGTACAACAGACATGATAATCAAAGAAGAGTATAAGGTACAGACAAGTCAACGGATATGTTTCTTTTGATTATACCTTGTGCCAAAGCAGTGTAGAGAAAAAGCTTGTCTGTTTCAGGCTCTTACTTCCCTGGTGTTAAGACACCCAGTGGCTATGGGCTGCAGTATGTGCAGTTGGATGATGTTTATCTCACTCGCTCTGCATAGCTCTGAACACCAAAGGATCCTAACACAAAACATAACTGCCTCTCAAAACATGCAGGAGTTGCTACACATTCACTCAACAGCTGCTGGTTCCTGGCACAGGGTAGAACAGCCTTGCAGAAATCCACAACAATACTTCACTCCAGCTCAAGAAAGCAGCAAAACTAATCCTTGCTCTGACATGAGATGGGGAATTTGCCATAGAATGGGATCTGCAATGCTCTTCTACCAGGATGTGATCTGGGTTTCTGATCTTAGCAGAACACTGGTGCATTGGGTGAAAAAGTACTTCATCTCCTGACTTTTGTCTCAAAGAGGGCAACTACAACTGCCCCACGGATTTTGGAAATGATTTGTAATGCTTCAGAACAAAGGGAAGATGTGTTTTCTTCAAGAACCAATTGACATCCTAACAGAGTTAACATGCACTGCTGTCATTCTCCAACAACCTGGTAATTGAAAATATCATTAAAAGATTCATAGTCTGGAAAAGAAAAGAAAAAGGCTCTGAGGAAGCTTATAGTGGCCTTTGTATGGAACTGCTGAATCACAGCCTGATACTCTGACTGACCACCTGGGGCAAGCAATGAGTCAGCCATGGGAACACAGGTGAAGGTAACTCAGCCCTGCTACCAGAAGGGATGGAGCCTGGCTCCACTTCTCCTAGATCCCATTTAAGTGCTGACTGCCACTGAGGAAGGATCTCTTCATGTAGATCACTCCTTGTGGAGAATACTGTGAGCCTACAGCATCAGTAAGCATTTTCCATTTGTTATCCTGTTGCAATAATCTTACTTAGCCTAACTTTCCTGGATATTTGTTAATTATAACACCTGCATGTTCATTATACAGGCCTTCCAGTACCAGAAGGGGCTGACAGGAAAGCTGGGGAGGGACTTTTTCTAAGGGCATGTGGAAACAAGATGAGGAAAAATAGCCTTAAACTGGAAGAGGGTAGATTTAGACTAGGTATGAAGAAGAAATTCTTTATTGTGAGGGTGGTGAGACACTGGAACAAGTAGCCCAGTGAGGTTATGGATGCTCCCAGAGGAGTTTCAAGGCCAGACTGAATGAGGCTTTGAGCAACCTGATCTGGAGGGAGGTGTCCCTGCCTATAGCAGGTGGTTGGATCTCGATGATCTTAAGGGTCCTGCCAACCCAAACCATTCTGTGATTGTGCGATTTCACTCCAACACAGGCAAAATACCTTTTTTTTTTTTTTTTTTTTTAAACATTAAGGAACTGTTAAAAAGAAGAAACAGGAATAACATCTATGTCTGATGCTACTTGTTTTTTTTTATTCATAGAAATTAAAAAACAACGACAACAAAAAACTATGAACTTAGTATCTGTTCTTCCAGAATCATTGTTTCTCCTTCCTCCCCTGGGAACACACCTACCTGAACAGATATAAGGTGGTTGTTCTCCTTCCCATACTCCTGACTTAAGAATTATGCCAGCCTATCTGCAAAGCAACACCTAAGCACAGAGTCTTCTCTGATATAAGGGCTGTCATACACCACAGGAATGAGGTAGGAAACAAAGGTAAATTCAGGAAGTCAAATGTGTTATAAGAAGTTTTTATTGTTGCTCTTCCCCCTCTCACCATACTGGAGGAGCCCAGGCATTCCAAAGTTGAGTTGAGAGATGCTCTATCTCACACATGATGAGCAGTTTCTGAAACACCTTAGGTCTAATCTGCTGACAAGTGCATTGCTGAAGTATCAGATAGTCCACAGAAATCTTGCCTTGTTTTTGACATACACACCCAGCTACTTAGTTTTTAACCTCCAATGCACTGCAATATATAGGACTAGCCTTCCTTCCTAGAAGACCTGTTTGAGTATGTTGGTTTTCATCTTGGTATGATGTTTACCCAATTTTAAAACCAGGCTATCAGCAAAAGCAAGACCTGCTGGGATGGGAGATGGTTGAGGGAATGAGGAACCTTTCCACCCCAAATCACACTTCTGTAGCTAGATTTAAATTAGATCTGAATTTCTTAATCAAATCCTTTTAATTCTACTACTGAAATCAAAGTATGCTTACTGTAATCAAAATTCTAAAAAATGTTTAAACCAAATTAATTGAAAAGTATATTCAAGCAATAAATGATTTGCTGTGAAAGCTTTAAAGGAAGACAGATGCTGAAGTCACAGCAGTCCCTGACTAATGCTCTGAAACAGGAGTTTGCAGAAAGTCTTATTTTCTGACAACTCCACCACAAATGTGCAAAGCATTAAAGTTTATTTCAGTTTGCTGAAAGTGACCTTACTACAGGCTTTGAACCTGATGCTGAAAGTGACCTGAGGGGAGGTTTCAGGACACCAAAGACTTACTTGCCTCTTCCCTCAGGTATACACTATTTTATCTACTGTAATATCTAAAATCTTGAAGGACATAATGACCAGAAACAAAAAGCCACAATGCTCCCTTTGTTTAAAGAGATTGGGTAGCTGTAAAGAACAGCTGTAAAGAACACACTTTGATAAATTTCCATCTCACTTAAGCAAAAAAGCTTGTGAACAAGCTTTTATTTTACTAATAATTAGTCTTTAAATGCTGTTTGTGCTTTTCAACTCCATTTTCCATCCAAATGCAGCTTGGCACAAACCACAAGAAAAAAAAAAAACAAAACAGCTATTAATCAGGATCTGAGCAAGTGTGAGCTGAGTCCTACAACTGCCTCAGTAAGAACGTGTACAGAGAGATACAGTGTGCACCCACTCAGTTTTCCAGGAACAGAGCCAAATGAATGTGAAAACTATACTTAATTACAAGTCATCATATCTGAATTACTACCAGTGATCACTTCCCCTTGGAAAAGCATCTTAAATAATTTAGCTCTTATTTTAAGCTAGAGTTTCAGCCTGAAGGCAAGAATATAAAAATCTATGGCCAACTCTTGGTGTTTCCCACACCAAATATTCTATTTTAAGATATGATGTGAAATTGGAATTCGGACTCAGCAGCTGGATCTAGCTTTTGCAACTGCTGGCAAAATCACTGCAATTTTGTGGATTACGTTAAGCAGCATACGACCCTGCTGCAGATCCCGATCTGAGTGAATGGGGCTGTCACTGCAAGTATGCGTTGAGCGGTTAAAGAACAAGCATTGTAACCTGACCCTGAACACACAGATGTCCCTGTATCCCAACATGCACTGTGCGTGTATTTCCATGCTTATAAAGCAGAAATTTCTAAAAACACTGAGTTATGATTCTTTTGCACTGACTGTGGTTGAAGACCAGAGTGTCCTTGCCATAAACCTTACAGGTGCAAACCAAAACAACTAACAAAAATTCAAAACCATATCTGCTGCATCATAAGACCATAACCTCAGTATTCTAGCACACTGTAACAATATCTTAGTGGTGGCATTTCTGTTGAGACAGAACTGTGCAATTATCAGGTGGTAGGATGCGGTCAGATTGCTATTAGTTCTCAATTTTTCTATGACTAGAATATTTTGCAATAACAATATCAGATGTTCCTTTTGAAAACACTTTTCTTAGGGGAAATAAAAAAAGGGAGGCAGCAGAAGTGGCTTTGATTTGAAAAGCTCTTCCTCAATTAAGATGTACAGAAGAGCGCTCTTTACATACTGCTTTGGCGTTGGATTTTTGATATTGCTGTGACAGTAGTTTTTTGATGTACAGAAAGCTCTCTGTGAAATTCTTAACCTTGGTTTTAATTTTTTTTTTTTTTAAAACGGCTCTTAAATCTCACAAGCAAAAATTGACAGCAAACAACTAGAGGGGAAAAAAAAGCACCCAAGCCAATAGGGAATGAATTTACAGAGCAAATGACACTTTGGTCCGGGAGATTAGACAAGTGGACTTAAATCCGCTTAATTAAATTTAAATTCACTTCTGTGTGTGTTCACTACAGTTCTGTTTTTTAAATATATCTCTTTGTAGGTTCATTCCATTTCCCAGAACAGCCTTATTGCCAGGCATGTAAATTCAACTGGGTTTGAATGATCACAAGGCATTCTTCCCATTCAAGGGCTTAAGGGACATCCAAAGCACTCTAAGCAAGGAAACACATCCTAGCAGCTTCTTTCCAGCCTTTTTTAAATAAGAGAAGGGAACTAATGTTTACATTCAAGGGGGTTTGATTGTGACCTTTGAATGAATGACATTTTCAGACAAATGAATACACTGGATGTGCATCAGTGAAAATGTGAAACTCAAGAGATTTCTAAATACCATTCAGCTTCCCTTCCAGAAGGAGCCATATCCCAGAAGTGTCACTAGATATCTTAAGAACATCAATGCACGCCTAAGGATTTCCTTGGTCTACTAGTTTATGCATTAAATGTAACTAAAACCTCTTGCTGTAACTGCAAATACATCTTGGTTTGCGTTGACAAACCAGAAAAGCAATGGCCCAAAGACCCCTAGGGCTCCTTGGTCTGGATTTCTCCAGCATTAATTGATATAACATCTCTGTGCACACGAAGTTCATCATCTGTTTTGATTGTTTCTATTCCAGATAACTTCAAAGCGCTGAAGCAAGTTCAAGAAATCCTACAAAATACAGAGACTTTGGTCTACAGACATGGCTATATAATCAGTATGAGAAAAAGAAGTCTCTGCTGGGGATACTGCTCTACCAACAGCAACCTTCACCTCAAAAACTACTTTATCAAACAGAATTAAAAATTAACAAGAAAACTTTTCTTCACAAGAAGATTCCTGTCCCTTTGAAGAAAGGCAGAAAGAAGCTGCAGTTTTGCTTACATGCAGACCAACACCTACCGCACCCAAGGCAGCCTAACATAGGCTTTGTGAGAGGCAGGTGAGAAACCAGTGATGAGCTAAAGACATACAGCTTGTTGCACTGGTGTGGCACCTCAGAGATATGGTGTAGATGAGGGCTCATCTAAACATCCCTCTGACACCAGCACAGTACTTGAGGGGGCCCCAAGACAGGACGGAATTCCATGACCTGGTGGGACACTCCCATTTCTCTATTTCAGCTCCTCTTTTCAAGAGTGGGGAACAGAGGGCTCTGCTCTGCGTGAGGCAAGTTACTCATTAAGTATAAAGCACCTACCTGAGACCCTCACTCCCTCTCAGCAAAGATGCTTGGGAACAACGTGGGTCCCAAGAAGCAATGGCCAGAGTGGAGACACTGTCACAACTGTCCTGCTACCCTACCTGAGCAATTGTGCCATGCTAAGATGCATTTTATCACCTGGCACCAAACAACTCCCTGGGCAGAAGGTTACCTGCACTTGCATTGTTAACCAAATATCAGTTAGATCTTGAGAGATTCAAACCCCACAAGCCCTGCCTAGCATAGGTTTCAGTAAAGCCTCCTGTCAACAAAGTCAGAACAACCAGTTTCAGAGCTTGCCATCTATTTGTTTAACCTAAAAGGAGAGGGCACTTCCTTTTATTTTAGAGCTGCACTACTTTTCCTTTTACTCAGCTGCTCCAAGAGCTGGAAATATTCACAGTGCACCCATTTGTCCAGGAAGCTTCAGGACACGTAAGCATCTCCTAGGCCTGCCAGCCAGAGACTCTGATTCTTGAAAGTTAAAGTTTAGTTGGCAGAGTCACTACGTCAGTCATTACCACTTCTCCACAGGCACGCACAGGGTTTTAAGCAAAACCTCTGCGGCCACCTACACAGGAGGAGGGTGTGGGCTGAGGTCTTGTTTACAGAAGCACTTGACATTATAAACATGTGGAAACTTGGCAATGCCTAGCAGAGCTTAAACACCCTATGAGCTTTTACCTATTTCACTACCTACTCAAAAACTTTTTTAAGAGCCTCTTCCTGCCTTCCAGGTGATGCTCAGCACCCTCTGCAGGTACTGAATGCATTTAAATGCATTTGAATGCATTTTAATGCAGCTGGGACAATACACAGCAGCCGCCACATGCCTGGCCTGCAGCCCTGTCAAGCTCAGTTCTAGGCACTCCTCCTCTGCAGCTTTCCAAACTTTAAGTCTAGTAACACCTGCTTTCAAAGAGAGGAACACAGTAATAGTGAGGAGCTGCATATCAAGCTTGTAGTCCTTGCCTCAAAATGAGGGCCTTGCAAACAAATGAGATCAAACTCAGACGGCTCCTCAGGAAGGAAGCCAACCATGGTGCAGAGGTTAGGCTGAAACTGGTCAATGGGCTCAAAAGGGATGGGGGCAAGGAAAAGGGAGCATGAACAGGAAAGGGGAAGAGGATACACAATAACCAAATGAGCTAAATTAGTTCATATTTGTAGGCAGGCTTAGAAAAAAAAATCAGTTAACGGAATGACAAGTATCTAGGCTCAGGGATGCAGGACATTGAAGGCAAGGATAGAAAATGTGGAGTGTTCTTTCCAGCTGTGGCCCATACCAGAGCCACCTGACAGTGCTTGGGATTGCTTCCTCAGGAGACTAGTAGCTCCCCAACAGCCACAGGGGACAAACTATGAACTACTGTTGAACTACAAAGCCAGGGAAAGAATACTCCTAAAGAAAGTACTAACTGCTTTCACAGCAGCTATCACAGTTTCAAACAGCTTTGTTCTGGCCTTCTTGGCGTGCCAAAGAGATATGCAAGAGTGTTTTAAATGGTCTGATTCCCTCCCTGCACATCATGCTGATTTACACCGTCAGCAATTTGAATAAAAAGTTCAGTACGGATTCTCACTCTCAAAATTAATGAATCACTAAAATATCCATAACTTAGCCTTGGTGCAGCAAGGACAGACCTTTGCCTGTGATGCCCACTCAGTGCTAACAATTACCATAAGCTGCTGCTAACTTGTCTCGTACTCTCAAGTAAAAGACTTGCTTTCTTACTATGAGACTAGCTCTTATAAGTCAGTTAAAATATGAAACGTAAGTTTCATAAAAAGAAACTTAAAAAAAAAAATAAAGCAGTAATAACCCAAGAAGAAAAGAAAAGCACACAAGTCAGCAGTGTGTGCTTGAAGCCCGGAAGGCCAATGGTACCCTGATTCCATCAGAAGATGAGTGGCCAGCAGAGAGAGGGACGTGGTTGTCCCCCTCTACTCTGCCTTCATGAGGCCCCAGCTGGAGCACTATGTACAAGTCTGGGCCTCTCAAAACAGGAAAGATGTGGAGCTTTTTTGAAGAGGGTCCAGAGGAGGACCATGAAGATGATCAGAGGTCTGGAGCTCTTCTCCTATGAAGATTCACTGAAGGAACCAGGCTTGTTCAGTCTGGAGAAGAAAAGGCTGCAGGGAGTCCTCATTTCAGCCTTCCAATATTTAAAGAGAGTTTATCAACACGAGGGAAATCAACTTTATTCATGGGTAGATAATGATAGGACAGGGGGAAATGGTTTTAAACCAAATGAGAGATTTAAATTAGATGTCAGGGGCAAGTTTTTCACTGAGAGAGTGGTGAGGTGCTGGCACAGGCTGCCCAGAGAGAATGTGGATGCCCCATCCCTGGAGATGCCTATGGCCAGGTTGGATGTGGCCCTGGACAATCTGATCTAGCAGCTGGCAACCCTGACGTGACACAGGGATGGAACTTGATGATGTTTGAGGTCCCTTCCAATCCAAGCCATTCTTCGGTTCTTTGATATTAACAAGCACTATGGAAAACAGAAAATGTGTTGGCAGCACAGAGCATGAAATGACACAGGCAATTTGTTTGCCAACAGCAAAGATTGTTTGGATTAAATAAAACTAATTGTTAAATGTTTGCCTGTGCCAAGAAAGCTTGACCCTGACTTTTGAGAAAAATATATTAAGTTGTTGATAACAATAATAATAACAAATTAAAATTTCAATTATGCATTACTTAGTGCCTGGAAGAAAAAAAAAAAACCAACAAAACACACCACTTTATATACATACTCTGTATAAACTGCTGAAGCCATACAACCATATTTCTTGACACTATTAGCACCATGCTGAGATTCTCTCCCCCTTCCCCCATTTCTGACCAATTCATTCAGTACAGTCACAATCACTTTAGTGTTGTGCAGGGCAAAATTAAAGCTAACCAAGTTATTCCCATCCCTGCTGAAGGCTCGGCAGTACATATAAAACTGGGAAACAATTTCAATTCAGCATTTCAGAAGCTTAAAGTAAACATGTTAAACTAACGCTGTAAAGCAGCTTTGCTTTTAACAACAACAGTTTTGTGCTACAAATTCCAGAAAAGTAAGGAGAATGTATGGCATACAGCAAATTCGGCCTAATACCTGTATTTCTGCATCAATCCTGCCAGTACCAGTTCTACTTATATTAACATTTATTTTGAAGAAATGACAGCACTGCCTTACATAAATATTTTCCAGAGCCCAACCAAATTAAAAAAATCAAAATTAAAAACAAAAATTAAAGAAAAAACCAACAGTGAACTAATGCTCTTTGTCACGTTGGCAGCTAATCAATCTGTCTTCCTTATGCTCCCCCTTACCGTCAATCATCTGATTTCATTTCAGCTGCTTTTACTTCACATGTTACAATATGTCACCCCTCTGCTCACAAATACTTGATGATTACTAATAAAAGGCATATTGGAAATTAACTTAAAGAGCACAGGCTCAGGACAAAGTAGCTTGTGTAATTCTATGTAAGATGCCAGTTTTTTCGCAGTGCCAACAACACAGTAATAAACGTGGAGACACATATATCCTAGCTACAAACCAAAACCCTGCAAAACCCCTGCGCAGTGGCTTCTGTGTCTTTTTTGTTCTATTTTTCGTTTTTAAGCTTTTTTTCCTCTTCCCAGTTGCTATGTCACGGACATGAAGATCACTTTGCTGACACCTCTCAGTTGGATCATACTCAACCTATCCATTCCAGCATATACTTCCAGCATGCATGGAGACTCACCCCAAGCATGATGTAATCACAGTTTTTGTGCACCTCAGCTCTATCTGAAGTAATCAGCCAATCTGCATTCATTTAGTTTGGATGACTCGCACACTTGCCAAAGCATACAAGCTGCTGGGAGCAAGGAAGTTCAGTAACTACTTCAATTTGAACCTTGCTCTCAGGCTAGCATGCAAACTGTAGCATAGTAACAACTATACATTTTAAAGTGACAAGAAAAGAAACGCCAATTGTTCCCACAGAGAACCTGCTAGCTTCTAACTTCCACTGAAGGAAGAAAGCTTTTCTTCTTCCTAAAAGGGTGTTTAAAACTAGAACACAGTTTAAGGAAAGGCTTAATGACCAAGTGGACACACTCCTCCTTCAGGAGCACTTTCCAGTTTTAACAAAGGGAGAGTGGAACAACCCCAAACACCTGGAAGAAATGGGGCAGAACTATGACAATTTGGTCATATCATATTGATAGGTCACATCTATCAATAGATCTCAGCTTTCAAAAAATCTGAGCAATGCTACAATCAAGAACATTGTCGTCTCACAGCAAAAAGAGGATGTAAACAATTTCAACCTTCACAGAAAGCACAGCTCTTCAGAACAATTTTGATACAGCCTTACACTTAATGCACCAAGGGCTCTGACTCCGCTGGAAGCAGCTGCTAATGTTGAAGAATGTTTTAGACACTTTTTTTCATCGTTACTTTGGGCCACATGAATAGTAATAGCCCACTGTGCAAAGCTAAAAGGGACACAAAATTAGAGCCTTGTCAAATTAGCTGTAACACTAAGTAAGAGCAAGAAAGCTAAAACATATCAGACAAGGAAGTGCCTGAACTCAGCAGAGGGTGAAGAGCTAAATGGAGAGTCTTACAATTCAAATGAATGCAAGCAATGAGCCAGGCTAGATTTGTCCCAGGACACAAGAACATATGAAGATGCAAAGGGACCAGAAAGATGTGTAAATTACAAACAGAAATCATCCAGCCAAAAACTGAGCATTCCACAGCTGCAGCAACAGAAAATGACATGAACTACTCAGTTCTTCAGGCACACAGGACTGAATTTTTCCCAGGTGAAGGTGGCAGGGATGACCTTCCCCCTAATCATATCAGTAAGACAAATGTGCTTACTTTCTTCATCTCACATGAGATCTCTGTAGTATCTCCCAGGCCATCTGTAATAATGAGAAAGACCTGTGATTTCCACTGCAGATCCTGTGTGATAATCTTCTCTTTGCAGGAGACCATTTCAATTTTATTTGCACATCTACCTATATATTTCTGTTCTCCCTCCTCTCCTAGTATAGTTTGAAACACAGACACTCTTGCAAAGTGAAAAGAAAGATACTGCCAAGAAGCACAACTGAATATAAATGGATTCACCAAAAATGAAGGAAACCTAAGATACCACCAGAACCCGAACATTCCAGATAAAAGTTTCTGAATCAGCACATCTGGAAGTTCTCTGTATAGCCTTCTTTTCCTGTTACTGCTTCAGATAGCTCTGCACTACATGGAGTGCCAGCATCAAGTGCACAGAACAGCTGCTCAAGAAGACACTTTTCTATGCCTCCTCAACCCTCCTGAGTGTGTCTAACAGATGCCTGGCCAAACTTTTTAAGTTTTAACTCAAGGCCGAAATTGATTTTGATTCTTCAATGAAATGTTCTCCCTCATCTTCCTTTTAGCTGATGCTCACATTTTCTTTATTTAAAAACAGATCAAGCAGCTTCCAAATTTAGACTTTTTGCTCAACTCATCTTCCAAAAATATTAATGTACCTTTTTTTTTTTTTAATTCATGTCTCCATTAAATCTGGAAAATAATTAGCAGTATCTCCTTTGTTGTGGCTGTCTAGGAGCTATATATACATACACATGCGGAATGGCAGAACTTCCCATGTCATTCTAGTACATCTCACTTCTGGCTCTACAAATCTGCACCCACACAAAGTCTATTCTTAATTAATATACAAGAGACAGATAAAGAAAAGGGGGAGACTTGGAAATAAGCACAGGAAAGCACCTTCATCCCCAAAATGCTCAAGTCCTTTTCCAAGCTGACCAACTTCAAGTACATCAACTACCATCCTGAATGCAAACTACTTCTAATCATGTCCTGGCGCTTTTTGTAATCATATCCCACTGTTGTAACACCTGAGCTTGTCATCCAGATTATGGCTAGACCTTGTTCACGAGGAGAAGGATTTTGCCTGAAGCACTACTAGTGACAAACAGAAAATAGATTACCAGCTTTGAAAATTCTGCACAACCTGGTTCTACAATCCAGGATTTCCACAACAGTATTAAGAATAACCAAACAAAAGAAGAAAGAAACCTCTTCATCGCTCACCTAATCTACAGCACTCATCTTCACTCAGAAATGCAGAGAGGATACATGCAAGTGTTCGTGCCCTAGCAAAAGAAGACTCCCACCTCCTGTAAAACACTCAACAGTCAGACTGCTAATACTCGGTGAGACAGTTAAATAGAGTCTGAACTAAAGAAGGGAGACACCAGCTTTTGAAATTCTGATGGAGACAGATTCAAGCATAAA
The DNA here is from genome assembly GCF_019238085.1 of Lagopus leucura. Taxonomy (NCBI): domain Eukaryota; kingdom Metazoa; phylum Chordata; class Aves; order Galliformes; family Phasianidae; genus Lagopus; species Lagopus leucura. The sequence continues at coordinate 11,009,137 of NW_024962263.1, read as the reverse complement.
AGTACTCAATAACTGAAAACAGAGCTGATACAGGAAGGGAACACAAGAGGATGACATCTCAAAAACTTGAGTTATAAGTGTTCACAAGACAAACAGGGAGGAGAAAAACCCATGAGAAAGCCTTGGGAAATTACAAGGTAACAGGAGCAAAAGGCTTCCAGTCCACATCGCTTGTTCACAAGATTTACAGCATTCTTTATCAACTGGCCCTGCTGTACCCTATTGTTAATACACACTATGCCCTATTGTATTTCAGCTACCAAAAAACGAGTACAACCATGATGAATACCTGGCACTGCCCTTGTGCTGATACATCTTCTGGCAGTGCTACACTAATTGAAATCCTCTATCTTTTCCCTAAGATTACCTGTCTTTTAGCTTGGTACAGCCTGCAGCGTGTTGTGCACAGTTTACATTTTTGCATGCTCTTCTTTTAGTATCCCAATGAATAATTTAGTCCAGTTGATGATAAATCCTTTTGTGCACTTCGGGCATCCTCCCCTCAAGACTATCAATGCAGTCCCGAAGTACTGAACTGATGGCACTTAAGCAGGTGTATCGACTGCTCCTCTGCCTGTATTTGGCCCTTTTCGTAAGAAGTATAGTTCAGAACACAGGTCTACAAGCACAGGAGAGAGTTTACCAGAATCCATACAGCAAGAACAGAGGGGTACTCCAAGGGTGCTTCCTTGTTGTTGTTTATTTAAAAGAAAAAAAGGTGGGAGACACTTGGTATAAACACCTCTTCTTCCTCCAGCTCTGAGGAAAACACAGATGTCTCCCTCTATCGCACCACAGAGCATCTCATCAGCACTGACTCTGTCCTCTCTGAAATTCCAATAATCCCTTTCCTGCGTAGGCAGGACCGGGAGAAAGCTCTGCACCTTGGCTGTGCTAAAGTCATTCACGCACAGCATGTGTATTCCCTGCAACACAGAAACTGTGCCATGTTTCCAAATAGCATCACAGGTTGTTTACAGAGACAAGCCAACTAAAGATATTTTTACCCTCATCTCCCAAGACTGATTTATAATTAGTACAGCCTTTGAACAAGATACACTTGCAGCATAGCATCAACAGGCTCACTCTAAAGAGGGCTCCATGCAGTGCCCGTGGCCTTACCAGGACAGCTTTTCTTAATGACTTTTGGTATAAACGAGGCCACTCTAACGCAGACATGGGAGGGCTGCTGGACACAGTGCAGACTGGGAGTTGTGAGTGAAGGAAAGCACCCTGCGGGTGGAACTCCCCCAGGAAGTATTCCTTCTCCAAGCGGATGATGCTCCCTGCAACCTCTGTGTGACTGATCTGTCGAAAGTTTCTTCCCTTCTACAGTTATCTTGAGATTTGCTCTGCTGCTGTGTGGACACACAGCAGTTGCTCTGAAGAAGCACCTATATTGCAGCAACCACCGGCATGCTTTGCACTGGCTGGCACTGCAGCATCCCTTCCATTTGCCTGAAGCCTCTCTACAGCTCTGTGCTTTACTCACAGGAGTGTGGACCATACAGCTCAGATCTGAAGTGCCTGGAGCCTCCAATATAGATTACTGTTGCAATGTTTCTCACAACACACAAATACCACAACTCCATCTGCAACAAAGGCTTCCTTGTGCAGCACAGACTGAGAGGGGATCACAAGGGCATGTAGCAAGGGAGTAGGAAAGTAGAGAAACTGAACAAGAAGAGGGAGAGCAACAGGAAATCTGAATCCAGCTGCCTCCTTCGCCTCCCCCTCTCCTCATTATAGTGAAATACAAGGTGACTCGAACTTTGCACCATTCCACTCACTTTGTGTTTACGAAAAGGAGAAGAGAGCAAGGGAAACCCCCCAGGGTGCCACTGTCCCCCAAATACTGGGCTGCTGCTCCTGTGGTGGCCTCCAGGCACCCAGCACTTGAAGGGCAGCAGCTAGAGGGCAAAGGAAGCCAAAGTCAGATAACACTTCAGGTCTCATTCCTCAGACAAGGCAATTACAAACCCTCCATTTGCCCAGCTCCATCAATTGCTAGGTCAGGTAGTTTCACCCAGCAATTTGCCTGCCCAAATAAAACCACACAGAAGTCAGCACCAAAGTAAAAACAGGGAGTGAAGTCCATAAATTGCAGTGACATCCACCCTGAACTCTTATCTTCTTAAAAAAGAAGGTCTGGGGGTTTAAATGCAAGCAGAAATATTTATGACAATCTAAGCAACCCTCCTAAACATAATTAGCAGTCTTGTTTTGTTCAGCCATGAGGTCACAAAGACTCCTTTTTCTATTCTGCCAGTTTTCACTATAAAAAAAAAAAGGCACTAGAAACCTCATAGATGAAGCCCACACTAAATTAACTTGGCTTCCTGTCTTCCTTTGGCTCAAATAAGCAAAGCCATTACCTCAGGAGAAACAACACTCGTTACCTGCACCAATGAGACTTCAGGACATTTCAACACAAATGGAAAGCCCAATCAAAACAGCTGCTGCAGCGAGCTAAGAAACAAACACCATTCACTGGGATCTGCTTCGTTAGATGTGCTCGTGCTCTCCTGACAAAACGCTGTCCCCCTTCCACAAGTTTCTTTGCAGTTTCTCAGCCTGCTGAGGCTCTTCCTCCTATCACAGTTTTACCCTTCCACTGGGAAAAAGCTCCTTTTGCTCCCTTCTGCTGGAAGTTAACCAAAAAGTAACAACATCACTTCCTACAGCAGGTTCTGCTTTTACAACACACCAGTCATCTTTGCAGCATTTCTCACGTTTTCAAGGGAGGCAAAACATTAGGTGGATATATGCAAGCAACAGCACTTTCTAGTTCCCATACACTGAGCAGCAAATGATTCTGGGCTATAAATTAAAGGCTTCCAAGTCCCGAATTGGCCTTCGGTGCCTAAAAACTAATAGTTGCTTTGCTTTGCCTTAGCCATCCTGACTGCAGCTACTTCAGCAAAGAGAAATAATCCCATGGAAAACGCTGGCCTGTTTCCAAGGTAAATAAATAGCGATAAACTGAGAACAGCTGAAATCATAATTACAGACAACAGTCAGTTTGGTGCTGCATATGGAGTAGCCAGCGAGAATGGATAAACCGATCCTCTCAAAAGTAGAAGAAAACAAGAGGCAACTTATGACCTCTAGAACAGAGTGGCTACAGGTCAGCAGCGTAAGGAAAAAAGCATGCAACTCAGAACACATTTCTTGTGAATGTGTGCGTGTCAGAGCCCTGCACACAGATCTGGCTCCTGGTGAGAAGTGTGGTCTAATGCTGGCACTAAACTGCGCTCCTCCGTTCCAGGAAGGAAGAATACTCAAGTACGCGCAATCCAACTCACAGTTTTTCATATCAACAACACAAACTGCAGGACAGCAGGAAATTGTTTTGTTTTTGTACAGCCATCCCTTAAAATAAGTTACTTTTTGAAAACAAAATCGGTAATTAGTTTGTTTCTAAAGTAAAATGCACACAGCTTTACAACAAACAGGCAGTGTTTCTGATGACTCAAAGCATCGCTGCTATAGCAGCATTCCAAACTAAACGGTAGACCTCAGCAATCCTAGAAATGTGCGTGCTCCAACGTCTGAAATGAAGAGCTGTGCATTTCTGTGATCACAGTGGGAAGTGCATACTTTGCTCTGACTGCGCACCACTGCCTGTTGGATGTCCTGCTGAAAACTGACAAACAACTAAAATAGCACCAAACTGAAAAACAATACTGTTCTTTCTACCAGCCATCAATACTAACCAGTACTCATCATGCACACAGTTACTAACAGCACTGCAGGGAATCGAGGAGCACAGGCTTCATTTTAACCAATTTTCTCTGTTGCCCAGCACACAGCTGTGACTCTCCCACCTGAAAAAAAGCAGCAGAAGTTGCTTAGCTCAGAGAACACTCCTAGAAAACCCAAGGGGATCTCAGGAAGAAAACGGGTACTGGCACAGGGAGCAAGTACTGAGACCTCCTGCTTTACACCACTCATGCTGAAGCAGAGGTGTTCCATCCCTTGAATCATTTTGGTGGCCCTTCTCTGGACAGGCTCCAAGAGGTCCACATCTCCCCTGTACTGAGGATTCCACATCTGAACACAGCACTCCAGATGAGGGCTCAGAGGAGAGGGGCAGGAGCACCTCCCTCAACCTGCTGGCCACGCTTCCCTTGATGCAGCCCAGGATACAGTTGGCTTTCTGGGCTGCGAGGGCACACTTGCCATCCACCAGTACATTTTGGCAAGGGTGTGCTCTATTTTTTCATCCCCCAGCTTGTACTGATAGCAGGGGTTGCCACAACCCAGGTGGAGACCCTGAATTTTATTTGTTGGATCTTGTCAGGTTCTGCTGGGCTCATTGCTTGAGCCTGTCTAGGTCTCTCTGGATGGCATTCTGTCCCTTGGATGTGTGAACCGCACCATGTAGCTTGATGTCATCTGCAAACTTGCTGAGAGTGCACTTCATCCCACTGTTGATGTCACTGATGAAGATAATAAAAAGCATCGGTCCCAGCACTGACATCTGAGAGATACCACTTGTCACTGACATAGATTGGTAAGTGCTCCAACAGACCTGTATTTTCATTTGTAGCTTTATTTCAGTTTCCACCCCTCCAGGTAGCATCACAGCCATTCATTTTCATTAACTCTCCTTTGAAATGATGAAGTGAATTAGAAAACGTAAGTAATAGGCACCCTGTGCACAGCAGTAGCAGCTTCCTCCCTCCCTTCACCTTCTCTCCTTGCACTCCCTGTCTATTTGCTTCACTCACCAACAAACCAACAGAGAGATTGTGAAGATTAAGAACTCTTAAATACCTGTATTTTTTCTTTAAACTAATCAAGATGACAAATACTGGGAGATTACAGATAAGATTTGTTGGATTAGAGCAGACACTCCTTAGCACCACTGCCTTTTACAAGTCAGGTTAGTCTCCAATAAATCCCGAATTCAGATATTCAGAATACAAACAGGCATTTGTGCTCTCAGATCATCTGGTTCTGAGAGGAAAAGCAGAACGCATTTGTTTGAATGAGAAATAGTTGCTATTAACTGACTGGAATTAGGTTTCACTTCAGCACATTTGATCCAACTGAATTCCAAACCATCCGTTCATAAACATGAGATGCAAGGAGGCACAAATAAAGTCTTCCAGGCTTTGCTGCATGTCACTGAGATGAGCATCTCCAGCAACTCCAGTACTTAGTTAAATCCAGAAGTTGGTACACACGCTGAAACCTCAGCAGTTTCTCAATAGATTAATTTACTGTACCGTCTCTTGAGGGGAGAAGTTTTAAGCCTCTGAAATGTATATTGAAGTACACAGCTAGCTTTAAACAGGAGATGACAAACAATTGCTAAGTTGGCTGTCCTCCAGTTAATCAGCCTGCTTTGACGACTCAGATTCATCTGCAAACTGCTGTTGAAAACCAATTGCTTGTTCAATGGGGCAGAAAGATGAAATCAATTTCAATATGCACATCTAAAATGTCCCTCTTACATAAAAGGGCTGCCTGAGAGAGTAGTGGACACTCTTCCTTCTGGTTGCGCCACTTCCGCTCGCAATCTGCTCTCCCTACAAGTGCAGAATTATACATTTACATGTTCTTTATGGTGTACAGCATCGTCGACATTGAGAACTCGTCCCTGGCCTTCAAGGAGATGACAGCCTTACATCCAAGTGAGATCAGTTCACACTGACTCATCAGGTGTTTCATTAAGAAGCTGTGCCAGCAAAGAAACCAAACCCAGGAAGTAATGAGAATGCCAGCTGCTCTGCTACCAGCACCCACAGTGCCCTACAGTGTGGTGGCGATGAGTGGAGGAACAGATCACGCTGCTGTGTCTAGAGAATCCAGCTGAAGCTTAAAATATACATAAGCCATTAAGTGCCACCACCAGGAAATCACAATCAGTAGTGAGGCAGACAGGCATGGCATTATATAACTTTGCTCAGGTGAAGAGTGTTTCCATTGGATCAAAAGAGGATGCAATGCCATCAGCAAATCCATCGAGACACATAAACGCGTGACTTGCTCCTTCTCCCTGTCACACGGGGAGTCAGTGGCTCAACATTCCCTAAAATACTTAGAAAAAATGGGGAAGGAGAGCCTAGAAGAGAGAGGAAAGAGTGGCAGCAAAGTTCAGGGCAGTGCAGGTAGGGAGAATGGCACAGGATCACACACATACAAAAAAGTACTCTCCTCCCGCGTTACACAGAGCGTGAGCACTGCCAATAGAGGCAAGCACACCAGCAGTAAGGAGCCAGTTTTGTCTGCCTGTAGATCCAGCACCTGATCTGAGACCGTTTTACCATCAGATGTAACTAAATTCACAATTTGTATCTGCCAACCTTTCATTATGCATCTTAAAGACATTATCTTTAGAGGATAAAGTACATAGAAAGGTTAAATGATTCCACGCTACACATAAAAAAATACGAAAGAAACAAAATAAAAATCATTAAGAGCGGTACTTGGGAATATATTCACTCAGAATGGAGTTCCAACAGAGCCCAGGACAGGAGGAGCGGGGCAGCCTCTCAGCTCTTGCCTTTGCTGCACTATTTAAAGGCTTTCCAGGAGCTTCCTAAAAAAGGCTCTGACTTCACGCCCAAAGGCTTTGGACTGTTGCCGTAATCCTCATTTAAATAAATGGAAGAAGGAATACTTGCTTGGTTATCAGGTACAAACACACGCTGACACTGATGTCTGCAGAGTTTGGGAAACAACTGTCTCTCCTGCCTCACACCCATGCAACACATAAGGTATCTCTGAGAACATCTTGGGCCATTCTGCACTGTGCTCAGTCAGCATCTTCTGTCTCAGTCTCAGTTCATTGCTAAGAACTTCACAAAGAGGAACAGAAAAGAGGAGATTATGCCTACAGTAGATTATATGCTGTGTGTGTGGGATGGAGAGTCTCTATCCCTTGACAAATTTGATTTTGACATCCATTTTCACCTAAGTCTGTCCTTGTTGCCTATGAATTCCCACGACACAACAGAGTAGATTAGCAAGGAAGAAGGCTGCAGTAAAAATATATGACCCAGGAGTCTGGGCATGAGGAATGGAATAAATATCACATTTATGAGCATCGCATTACTTTCAGAGACCGCAGAAATTAAATTTGACCCAGAACAAGACATTTACGATTTCCACAGCATAGAGAGATGCCACGGAAATGAAGCATCTTCTGCAGAATGTTAATCTCAAGGCAATACAGCTTTCAAAAGTAGAAATGTGCATATGTTTTTAGGCAACCTTCCCCTCCTGTAAGTCATCTGCCATGACTTCCATTTAGTGCTTTATCAGGCACCTTTTACCTGTTTTCCTCCATTTACTCATACACCCATGTTTGCTGGGTCTGCTGCTAAAATTTCAGAACTCCAAATGGAGGAGGGAAAGCAAAAAAAGGACTCTTATCAAAAACAGTGAGCTGAGAGAGTTTCACCCCCTTCCCACATGAGAACTGCAAGCTTAGCTAGAGGCTATATGCGCACACCACCCCTCATTTCTTTAACTTCCTTTACTGGGGTCCAAAGGCTGTTGCCATTCGTTCTCATAACACAATGTTGTGATTTCCTTCCTTTTGGTTTCACTCCATCTGAAGTGTATTCTCCAGTACATGAGAACCTCATCTGCTTTCAGCTCATTCTCAGTGCACACAGACAATAGATGTGTGAGAAGGAAAGGCTGTGATCCCTCAGCTGCACCAACTCCACTGCTGATGCAATCTCATTGCAAGCACAAGGCGGATCTCTTAAAACACAAAGGGTAATAGCTCAAGACATGCCTCTGAATTTCCTTAATCCCTTTCATCTTGCACATCTGATTTCAAGCACAAAACTGGCTAAACAGGAGGAGCTCCTCCATGTGAGTTCATCCTCAGGAGCCAGCATGCAGCCGAGGAGTGAAAATGCAGCTCTTCTGCACGGTGACCACAGCAATGGGAAAGCTGTACCTGTGATCACTGAGCAACAGCATTTGCTAGGATCACACTCACAGCACAGTTCTTACGCTTTCCTTAAGGATCACCAGGAAAAAACAGTAACATTCCATGTAATACATTTTACACCAAATGACTGACTTAAAATTGTCTGACATTTTATAGCAGCAATACTGCTTCACACCAGCTATGCCCTGTACAAGCATAACTGCATTGCAGCAGAAAAAAATGGAGATATTCTGATTTGGCATTTAACCTTGTTACAGTAACACCTTAAATGTAAGTCAAAATTCTACTATTTGAAGTTAGAATTATGCATAATGTTTTGCAGACCAATATTCTTGATTCAGAATCACCAGGACAATTATATTTTTCTATAAATCTTAGCAAATTTCTCTTAATATGTTGTATGTTGCAGCATACCTTTCTCATTGGTCTTTTCCAAAGAAAAAGTACTACTCCCTTCCAGTGCTGAGAAAGAAAGCCTTCCTTTTTGGTACTACTATTTATAGCAAAAAACTATGGGCGATATTTGAAGCCTAAACGCATGACTCCAGAAACTTCCCTTTATATTACTCAGTTTTACTTTAAAGTAGAGATGCACACTGTAGTCAGATATTGCCAGACAACAACCTAAGAAGCAATCAAAAATTTATTAAGAAACAAGGGGGGGAAAAAAACTACACCAAAACCTATAAAAATCCCGAAGACTTTGGGGAAGACCAAGGTCATATGAGCTGTGTTCAGCGCAAAGTGAACCTTTCAGCATCTTTATACTAGATGCAAGCAATATCATTTCTGCCCCTCAGTCTTAACTTTTTATTCCCCTCTAAAGCCAAAAATAAAACCTGGTCTTCTCTTTAAAACACTTAATTTACTGAAAGAACAGCAACAAAATGACCTTTCATGAGGCTTTCCAGAATTGCAATATCAGATTGATGGTCTGCATTTCTGCTCCCGAAGGCTTAGGGTTGCCAAGTCCACAATCAAGTTGTTTTACTCTGAATCACACATTATTTGTTGTCATCAGCAGACTGGAGGCTTCTATTTATTCACTAATTTAGATGTTGCTAAGAAAAGCCAGCCAGAAAATTGGAAGTCTCATAGGCAAGACCTGATCATATTTGGTTCTCCAACTGAGTTTTAGAAGTTTTAAACAAATACAAACCCAGTTTCCTCACACCAAGAGCTGAAGTAAATAAAGTTAAACAAAGCCATACAGATCACTATAAATCATTTTTAAGAGTCTTTCTCTCTGCTGCCAGTTCATCCACTCATCTCCAATGCACGTTAATGCCCAGAAGACACGAAAGGACTTCCATCTGCTACTATTGCAAACAGTCAGCTATCCTGGGAGGAAATGTCAACCTGTCCAAGAACGCACGTTTAGCTAACACATTAAACCTGCTGTAGCTGCCAAGCTGCAATTAAACACAGTATAATCTCTGAAAAGCCTGTAAGAAAGATGTCCTAAATTCCATGTTCAAGAATGACCCACGCAGAATAAAGGCAAGCTTCACAGTGACTTGTAACAGACTAATCTGTTTTTAACAGGAGAGTTTCCAGACTTCACATTGCTGCAAAAAGCATTCAAGAATGAAACTGCATCTAGAGCAAGGCACCACAGCAAGCTAAATTTGTATCTCCTTCCAACAGCAGGGAAAAAGCTTCCGTCTATTTCAGCAGTGTAATTTTGATAGTTTAGATACTTTCAGGGATCAGAGCATGGAGGAGATCTGTATCTTCTCTATAAAAAGCCCACCAACTATATTGGTTGGCCAGTAGGATCTCTCTCAGAGATTTCCACTTCTGCATCCAGAACCATGGTGCCAGCTGGGTGGTTGCAGCCGAGTGGCACCAAGCAGGGACGCACACCTGGGTTGAAATAAGGATGGAACACCACATAAATAAATGCTTTCCCATCACAACATCTCATGCCAAGATGCCCGAGCAGGAAAAGGCATTAATACGTCCCATGCAAGTGCTGCCAGTCACTCAAAGCACCAGGAGGGCAACACTGCCTGGATCTGCACAGACTAGCATGACACACAGCCTGCTTCTCTTGGCTGCATTTTTGTTTCTGAAATAGCTAGGATACAAAATCTTTCATTGCTGCTGGATAGGAGCGGATATTTTCTTTCAGAAAAGTTATCTGTCACATTCCCTCTTACTGGGAAGAAGAGAGAAGACACAGCTGTTGCATGCACTATGTACTCTATTTTCCTTACTCTTCCTCTTTGGGTCATGCACAGGCTATTCTTGTTCTCTGCCTTGCCATGCATTACCTGGGCTCCATCAGGAGAGGGGTGGCCAGCAGGGACAGGGAGGTGATTGTCCCTCTCTACTCGGCTCTTGTGAGGCCCCATCTGGAGTACTGTGTCCAGGTGTGGAGCCCTCAGTACAAGAAAGACATTGAGATTTTGGAAAGGGTCCAGAGGAGGGCGACTAAGATGATCAGGGGGCTGGAGCACCTCCCCTATGAGGACAGGCTGAGGGAGTTGGGCTTGTTCAGCCTGGAGAAGAGAAGGCTGCGGGGTGACCTCATTGCAGCCTATCAATACCTGAAGGGAACCTACACCCAGGAGGGGAGTAAACTCTTCAAAAGGGCTGACAATAGCAGGACTAGGGGAAATGGATCCAAGTTGAAGGAGGGAAGATTTAGGTTGGATGTTAGGGGGAAGTTCTTTACTAGGAGAGTGGTTAGGCCCTGGAACGGGCTGCCCAGGGAGGTTGTGGATGCCCCGTCCTTGGACGTGTTTAAGGCCAGGTTGGACGGGGTCCTGGGCAACCTGATCTGAATGTGTATGTTTGGTGGCCCTGCTAGGCAGGGGGGTTGGAACTACATGATCCTTGGGGTCCCTTCCAACCCGGGTGATTCTGTGATTCTGTGATTACTGTCTCCAGAGCTGTTTGAAGCACCTATCCTCAGCCAAGGAAGGAAACTAAAATGTCAGGACAAATGTCAGCTGTACAGATACTTATTTTTTATTTTTAGTTTATTGAGATGTAACACTTGATCAAGAAGAGTGAAGTTTGTCTCCTTAAAAAGTTGAATCCATCAGATTAAAAGCTTACAAGGTGCAGACTGAACTTCACATATTCTCTCCTAGATGTATCACAGCCGCTAAGAATGAAGCAAGCAAGAACAGGACAGGATGGTCCATAACACTAACTGCACATGTAACATCTCAAAAGACTGACATGGGTAGAGACGAGGGTTGTATAATCAAAGCTTCTCCTGTCCAAATTCCAAAACGTTCAAGTGCAGTAATTGGTTTTCTCTACTCCACAGACACATGAGAAGCCATTTTTCCAATCAGTGACTAACAATGACAGCTTTATTTCTTTAACTTTCAAAGCAGAGTTATTTTTAATGGCTCTATAAACCAGAGGCTCTTTAATTAATTTTCTTCAAACCTCCTAGAAATAGATCTGTTTTTGTCTTGAAAAACAAGTCTATCAAAAGTTTGAGATTAAACCCCCTTTTCAACCCAGAGCTAGAAAGGAAACCAAAATGGGATTTTATTAGAAATGCTGGTTTTAATTGCAACATATAAGCTACTTCTACCATCATACAGTTTTTAAGTCGCTCTTAAATCCATTTGTTTGCTACAATTAAAAAAAACCCACAAAGCCCAAAAACCATTTCTTCTTAAATTGCTTTTCATGTCTAACATTATTGATTCTGCTTCCTGTGTGTTTTTGGTGATTCTTTTGCTTCTAACCTCCCTTATGAAGTCGCAAACCACGTTCTACATACCCAGGATGCAGCTATACTGCCAGCACAGCACCAAGATCTAGGCGAAAACATCACTATGGCTGGAAGAGGGCCTTGCAGAGGAGCTGAGAGCAGCACTGTACTCCCCACCACACAGAAAACTTGACAGATTCATTAATCTGTTTATTTTAAACAATGATTCCTGGTCCACAAGCCTAAATATGTGTTGAACTGAATGCTTCACAGAGAAAACACCCTCCTAATTTCTCCACACCATTAGTCTGAATGATTGGATAACAGCTGGCATGAAAAGCAACTTACCAAAGCCTCAGCACTGGGTACTTATTTCCAACAGATCACAGAATGGCCAGGGTTGGAAGGGACCTCAAGGATCATGAATCTCCAGCCCCCCTGCCACATGCAGGGCCACCAACCTCCACGTTAATTGCAGCACTCTGGCAGAGTTTGCCCTCCTTCACAACACCAAATGCCTCCTCATCCACAGCTAAGCAGCAGTGCTTTGAGGCCATCTCTGCCAGCAATCTCCCTCCTCAGAGGGCACACAGAAGAATGAATGAAATACATGCCCACTGTTATGTCAATGATGTCAGGTAAGCCACTGGTGGAGATGTATCTGCACTGCAGTGTCTGACTATACTGGAGATGACTGAACTTTACCACACAAACTGAGAGTATGCCTCTACAGAAGGCAATCTCTGCCACAAACAGGACTGAAAGGTAAAAGAGAGAAACCACAAGAATGGTTTATCTGATCTGAATTCCTGTGAACACAAGCTGGACTGAGATACTGGGCATCCAGGAGCCAGGGAAACCACAGACTCTTTAAGGTTGGAAGAGACCACTAAGATCATCAAGCCCAGCCACCAACCCATCACCACCAGGCACACTAATCCATGTCCTTCAGTCCCACACATCCGCATGCTTCTTGACCACCTCCAGGGACAGTGACTGTACCACCTCCCTGGCCTGTTCCAATGCATTACCACTTTGTAAGATTTTTTTTTCGTAATCCAACCTGAATCACAGAGGTGCAGGAATGCAGATCCCGAACAGATGAAGCTAACAGTGAGCCACACTCCCATTCACACTTCAGCACAGAAACCCTTCATCAGGAAATAGCCATACTTCCAAAACCAAGCTGTCATCTTCAAACGCCCCTTTTCTCCAGTGGACTGTCTGTTTTAGATTGCCAAACTAAGTCTAAACTCTGTATGATCAGCAGCTCAAAGATTCAGTCCTGAACACACTGGGTGCTCAGACACAGCGTTAAGCTCAGGTTGTAGAACTGAAGGTGTGCTTGCAGAGATGTGTGCGTTACTCAGTAGAATCCAGTGAACTGATTTCTTGTCTCACAATTCATAAAGGCAGGAATTAAAACTGAAGTAAATTTTTTATTATGCTGACAAAATAACATGCATTTTTGGAAATACTGCAGTGAGCACCACCTGCAAATTTCAGCTTTGAGTGAAATTTAATTAAGTTGAACTAGTAAAAAAAAATTCCACAGGGTCGTGGTATTTGTAGGTGAGAAAATAAGAGTCATGTCCATGTGACTGGGGATGGAAATTTGGCTAGTCTTGTTAAATTACGGTTCCTCTTGAAAAGCACATAAATATTTATGTGAATTTGTGTACTGACATTTGTTGCTGGACTTTATTTAAGTCGTACAGATAACTGCTACATCCACCTTCCACATGCACACTTTTTTCCTCTATGCACATCCTGTTGCCACTTGGATTTTTCTGACAAGTCTGTAAGAAAAAGTAGGAAAGGGAAGTGAAACACTGCTCATTAGGTGATTTATGAACCTATGATTTCCTCCTTCTGCAGCAGAAAGTAACAGCAAGATGTGCATTCATCCATGCCTCGCTGGAAGAAACATCTGGGAAAAGCTCAAGCCTGTGTACTGACTGCCTTCCAGGCAGCTCCTGAGCTCTCCTGCCCATCTCAGTTCCAGCACTTGCACTACAAGCTTAAAGGTTCTGTGGGGTGCAGGGGGACAGATCTCAGCCAGAGGAAGGGGACAGCTAAAACTCGGTGAGCCATCAGACTTAGCAGAATAGGCACATGCATGCCTTCAACAAAGGAAGCTTTCTGTAGCAGATTCAGTTTCCTGACAGAAAAAAGAATAAATAAATAAAAAATCATGACTGACAGAATTTTCACATCCTTGTCTCTGATCCACTTGCGTTTCTCAGAGAAGAAACACACTTCTCAGATCATGGAAGTACAGACTGGTGATAGGTTGATGGTTGGACTTGATGATCTTAGAGGTCTTTTCCAGCCTTAACAATTCCATGATTAACCACAAAGCTGTGATGATGTCAGACATACAGCAGCACTAAGGGTCTGCTCATCCCTCCAGCGCAGCTCTAAGTCTGCTCACCGTTACTCAACTTAAAGAAATAATAAAAATCCCTAGAAATGTCATTATAGTTATGATCAGTTACAAGAAACTGCAGAAGAAGAAGAAACATAGCAGAAGGTAGGATTTCTCATAGTAACCTCCCGAGGAGCTCTAGAGAGAATACTGTTCCCCTTAGGCATATTTTAAGAATTGATACACATTTATTTCAAATTGGCTGCCCCAAACAATACAGCATTTCCAAAATTTGGGAAAAAGTGTTCACAATGCCCCAAGGGCATTCACAGAGGTTAAAACAAATGAGCCAGACAGTACTCCATGGGCAGGTTCCACATCTCTAGAGAAGTTAACAACACTCTGAACAGCAAAAAAGGGAAAGAATCACCGAGGAGAAGAAGGCCAGTAGACTATTATTAGGAGTCACAGCTTAATTCTACCAAATAGGTCCAAATCATTTAGCAATCAATGGCCTCTTTAGAGGGATTTCTGTGCGGTAGAGCCCTCCATGATCACCCCTCCCAGACCCGAGTTGGATGACTCAGAACAGGAGAGGGCTGATTACGTGAGCAGAAGGCTGGTTATGTAAACAGAAGGTAGGTGGCTTAACAACCTTGCTCTTGTCACCAAGTGTCAGCCAAGAGAACTGCGTGTTACTGCAGAACTGAAGCACATGTCAATGCACTGGAACACAGCCGGATGTTTTCCACTTCCCCTGATTTGAAGAAGGCACTACAGTGTTTTTAATTTTGCTGGTTCAGATGAAACACAGGCTCAGAGCCTGTGGCCTGCAGCACCTCACCTGCCTTGCCTAACCAAGACCATGTTCACTGCTGAAGAGTCAGGAGGGGAAAATGAAGAATAAAAATTGAGCAATTATTGCTTACACCACTCCAGCTCCAGTGGAGTTGGGGGCTGTGTGTCTGGAGGTGCTTCACAGCCCAGCATCTTGAGTCCACATGCTTCTTAGCTTATTCTTCAACATTAGCAAGCTTTCCCAAATGCTGCTCCAGCTTTCCAAGATACGCATTAAAAAAACCAAAAAGGCAGCTTAAGAAATCACACTGAGCCTCTCTCAGGTCAGTGCCTTGTAATTTTCGCAAGTAACAGGTTAGGCTGACCTAACTACAAATGAGAAAGATACATCACAGCTGGGTGTCTTAACCAGTCTGGAAACCTTTGCCAGCATTCTCCAGCCTTTCCAAACAGGCTATTATTTTTCACTGTGTTTCTACCTTTTTCCACCTACCAATGAAAAGGAGAAAACAATGTGCCTACTCATCCCACTACTACGCATTAGAGGTGCATTCCTGCTTCCTCACTTCAACCTGCAGAGATGTCTCCCTTTCAGCACAGCTATTTTCAGAGCCTATTTACTGTTCCATTCAAGCCTAGGCTTTCTAATTTCACAGCCTAATCTGCAGTTCAGCCACCCATGAAACAACCAAACAGCTTGGAAACCCACACCGCAGCTCCTGCTGCCTGATCTCAGGTGTGATCACCAGTGCTGGTACAGGAGCTGCAGAAAAATACTTTCCGCCCCCACCTCCTTCTTAAATGTAATTAACACCATCATTCCAGCTTCTGCTCTGGGTAATGAGAGCTTCTGCACCCCCAGGCCCAGAAAACACCTAAAGGCAGGTGAGAAGAGACTGCCAGGCACATCTTGCTGGCAGCAGGATCTTTGCCCTGCCCTTGGAGGAACGGGGACATTTTCCCCACACAACTACTGATGCCAGCACAGCCTTGGCAGTGGCACGGGTGCAAACCTCCTGCTTGCAGCCCTGCCAGCTCCTGCATCAGCACATGCGGGTTGTGAAACCCACAGCCCTAGGGAAGTGCAGTATGAGGCCATAGCAATATCCCCGCCAGGCTAGAGGGACCCAGCAGCACACCCTTCATGCTCTCCAGAGTCATGTTTGCTGCCGACTCCTGTGGTTTCCACATCTGCTGAGCATACTTTGTCCCACAGGGCAGGAAGCCAGAGAGTAGAGCTATCTGTGGGGAGAGGCACACCTTCACCAGCTGTAAAGCCTGCAGGCGTCAGATGAGACAGCACTCAGACACACCCGCCACTGCTCAGGGTTGTTCCCCTTTGCCTCCCTTTCAAGGCCAATTCCTAGGACCAGCCACAGCTCTTTCCATCCCAATGGGTCAATCCGAAGCTCCCCACCTTCAGCCAGGCAGCAGGCTACAACACCCCACACCCAGCTGATGAGAGATGCCCACCCTGCTGTCTCTGCACTCTCCTACTCAGCCTACACAGCCACTGAACCAGCAACCCAAGTTCTGTGCATCAGGCTGTAGTGACAGCACACTGGGCAGAAGAGGTGGGAAGCATCATGAAATAAAAGCCTCTCAAAATCTGCCTGTTTCATAGAATTGTAGTTTATTCAGGTGAGAAGAACCATCTCCCTCTTATTCTCCCAAACAAGGTGACGAATGCAGCACTGAGAAGAAAAATCCCAGGTTCATTCCTCCTCTGCTTGCCCCATTCACAGCAAGTGCCAGTACCTGTGCACAGACCATCTCTTCCTGAAGGTTCACCAGAAGTTTCATCTGAAATCTTTCCCAGCAAAAGTTTAATAAATAAATAAAAAAACCCTAAAACAACTGCATGACAACTTTTCATCTTAGCTAAAGAAACAGATTTGTTAAGTCCTGAGCAGCAAGATGCTGTGCAGAATCACAGAATTATTCAGGTTGGAAAATATCTTTAAGGTCATCAAGTCCAACCATCACACAACACTACCAGGTTCACCACTAAACCATATTCATAAGTACCACATCCACACATCTCTTAAATCCTCCAGGGATGCAGACTCCACCACCTATTCCAATATCTAAACACACTTTCCAGGAAGAAATTCTTCCCAATACCCAATCTAAACCTCTGCTGGAACACGAGGCCATTTCCACACATCCTGTCACATTTGTCACCTAAGAAAACAGGCCAAACAGGATCTTGCTGCAGCCTCCTTTCCCATGTGCACAGCTTACAAGAAGCCAACTCACAGCACTGCTGAAGCCAGCCTGCAGTGGCACAAAAGGCAAGGCCTTGTCCCAGGGCTTGCTCAGCACACTGGCAGGGACCCACAGGAAAACCACATCAGGCTGTTGAGCAGAGCATGGCGTGAATGGTGAAGGCAACTCAAGTTCAGCAGCAACATGTTCTAAGGCAGCACTTTGGTGCTATTCCCACTCCTAGAGCATCAGGATGGTTACTTACAATTGTCCTGAGGTGGGCCATAAATCCAAGCATAGCCAGCGAGCTCAACACAGTGTAAAGAGGATCTCTGTGGCAGACTAATTACCATTGCAGGCTGTACAACCCTGTAGAGTTTTCTTCTGCACAGCAGCATCAGAAACTTCAGCTGGTGACTCTGTGGCTGAATAAACTTTCTACTTTCTATTGTTCTGCTCAGGGCAACCAAGTGAGAATTCTGGGGCCCAAAGCTTCGGTGGAAGAAACCAAAACCAGTAACAGAGAAAAGAGGCTATGAAACAGAAGAGGTTGCACAGAAGGTTGCAATCCCTATGCAGACACACACCCACTTGCAATGGGCAAACTTACGTAAGCAGTTACAAGCAAACTCTTCAGTTATGGTGGAGGGTGGGCCTGAAATCAAATTCAAGCCCTTGATCTGAATCAATCAGAGCATGGACTAACCCTGCTCTTCCATTGTTTTTGAATGGGACCTTGTCTGGCAAACTACTCCAACAACACAGACTCTCTCAGGAATGGAATTTTTATATATATCCCAACAAAAATTTTCAGTTGCAATGACTCTCGTAACAAATTTTAAAAAGCCCAACTACAAAGCAAGCAAGAAAAACATACATACTTCAATGAACAGTGAAAAATCCAAACTACTTCAAATTTCAGCCGAATATCCTACTGTCCTTGATCTTTCTTCACAGCCAAGATCATGAAGAGCATTTGGAGTCAACCACAGCAGGACAGCAGAGATTAGGTTTGATGCTAGTTATTCTTCAGCAACAACTTTGTCTACATTGGTTTCTTCCATTCTAGCAAGTTCTCTAGGGTCACCAAGTAAAAGGGTTAATGAAGTTTCACTGGTATTATATACAGTGTTGGGGGGGTACACAAAAGAAGATTTCATGTCTTCAATAATACTTTTATTTTTTGAGGAAGAATTCTTGCTAGGAATTACAGAATCACAGAATTGTAGGGGCTGGAAGGGACCATCTGGTCCAACCTCACTGCCAAAGTGGGATTAAATCACTGAAGGCAAGAGAAGCAAAGTAAAAAAAAGTGAAACTCTCTTGGGTACTGTACTGCCTACTACAAAGAGGTGCAAAAGAATAAACTGTTGTGCATTCTAGTCAGGTTCTTTTCCCCATGGCACAGTCTCAAAACGCAAAAACAAATACTGTAGAGCTTAATACTCCACACACAGTGAGGATGCTGCAGTATCTATAACCCGTAAGGATTTAACATCTATGGTAGGAAGTGAATAAAATTTTATGAAGATTTGTACAGCAAGTCCCAGGATATATTTAGGCAATACTTTTCCAGAGCCATAATAAAAGGGGGGAAATGATGTATTTTTCCTCAGGTGGCGTACTACCCATTTATCACAAACAGCAAAGGAAGCACAAGCACACAGAGCTCCCTGGAGTGCATCCCAGTGACACATTCAGAGCTGGCAGCACCACACGTGCACCCTCTGAAGGCACAGCCTCTGGAGAGGGCTTCCATATATTCTGACAACAAGTTTACCAGGCATCTCCCCTAGACATTATGAGTACACAGATATTTCTCATAGGCTTCCCTTCAAGATTCTCTCAGATTTTATCCCCCTTGAAATAATACTCAAAAACACAAGAACAAGAACTACAAAGAATCAAGAAGCCTTGATAAGAAGACATCAGGCTCCTCATCTCACATATTTCTGCTGTATTTCACAATCCAAGGCAGGGACAAGAGACCTCTTAGCTGCAAGTAGCAGGGCAATTTTTGGAATAGTTCCAGACAGGAGAAATGTAGAACTTAGCATTGCTTTGTACCAATCTAAAGAGATAGCTGCAAAAACCCCTACTTTGTTATTAAAACACAGGCTGAAGCTTTTTTCAAAGGCTATGATTCAGAATTGTTTGCTTGTATGGAAGCAGGATGCCCCACAACAGCTACATACTCCGTTAACATACATTTGGATGGGCTGTAAAGGTATACTCACGCAGTGCGTACAGGGAGAGGACTATTCCAGCCAGGCAAAACCCCTCAAAAAACCTGAGTGTGCTGAACATTGTCACATTCACTGAGAGTGCCACAGACAGTCCAAATATCAAAATGAATATGACAGAGAAGAGCAGTATGGGCCGTCGACCAACCCTAAAAATAAGAAAGGAAGTAGAGAGAAATAGTGTTAAAAACCAGTAATACTCCAGCATTACAAAGAGCACAAATCATGCAATGCCTTCTAAATATTCCCACTCATTTTAATGCTTGTTCCATCTTCCCCACCCTCCTGCTTACTAAAAACCACTTGATTCTTCAGTCAGCTTTGCATTGACAGATTAACTTCAGGTGGGATTAAGCAGGGTCACCATGTGATTTGTTACCTCTTGACTAAAACATAGTTGACCAATTGCACAACACCAACAGTGAACAAGGAAGCTACTAGGAGCTACAACAGAACCATAAACAAATATCTTGGAGATCAAAAACAGCTTCTCAGAGCTTTCAATAGCAGATGAGATGGTTTTATATTATATATGTTACATGATAGCATTTATTATTTCCCTACAGCCACAGAGCTTATTGCAAAGGTCTCTTCTTCCCAACAGACATGCTCTCTAGCCTCCTCTGCAAGAGAAGCACGCTCAAAAGATCACTTTTCATAGCTTCATTATTAAGGACAAGCCTAAGCAACAGGGACTGGATGTAAGAATAGGGCTTGTGCTGCTTCCCTTATCCTCAGGCAGCTGATAGTAATGCCTGCAGAAAAACGGTGAGCTCCACTCTTTCATTCACGTCACATCCCCACAGTGGCTGAAAAGACCCACAAAACCAGCTGAGGAGGGAGAAAAGGAGGAAGAAACCACTCCAAAGCAGACACTGGCAACTGAGGTGTAAGCATTTGCAGCCCTTCTTGGCAGAGATGATTTTCAGCTGCAGGTGCCAATGAGGAACTATGCTGCTACCAAACACACAGGGCACCTGCTGCAGAAGTCAGCTCCTATGCAAAGCCTCATATTCCTTTCATATGTCTCACATGCTCACTGTTCCTAACTCCCCTTCCACCCCTCCCCCCTCCTGTGCAAGGCTGGTAATATGAAGCACCAAAGCACACTGCTATTTTTAAGCAAAAATTGGATCGTTATGTGGAGATTTCCAAAATTTTTCAACTTGTCAACTCCCACAAGTTTTCCAGTGGAACTGAGGATTTCTTTCAGTCAGCTCCATATGCCATTTCCACAAAGAATATATGAACTTGCTTTTCGTAGGCAGCTTTCGCAGACCCATTCAAAGCAGACTGTCAGCTGCAAGCCAGCTATCTGGCTGAATGTCAGTGCAATAAAGAGCATATAAACATCACTACCTAATCCAGTTTCACATACTGAAGTGTTTCGAGTCAATTATTTGATTGTTACCAGCAGCTGTAAAGCGTATTTCATACATGCAGTCACAACTAAAACGTTGGATTTTCCTTGAAAATGGAACAAGATCAATGAAATAGAGGACAAAGGGATGGAAAAGAGATACTGTATTTGATGCCTTTGGAAACTGGAAAAGCAAACCAGTAATTGTATCATCACTTTTTCAAAGTACACCAGAGATTATGATATTAAACAGGTTTTTGTGTTTTGATTTTTTTTTTTTTTTCCCCCCTCCAACTGCAGCATCAACTGCAGGGTACTTCACCAAGACTTAACTCAATGGCACCAAACATTTCATGTTTATAAAACATTGGTCATCCTGTGTGGAGCCAGGAGTTGGGACTCAAGGATCCGTATGGGTCCCTTCCAACTCAACATATTCTACCCTATGAAAGCAGCAAGTACCAGGGAGCAGGCTGGACACTACAAGGTCAGAGCAGACGGTTCTTCATCAGGGTGCAAATGCAGCTAGCAAGAGATGAGCCTCAGGGTGAGCTTTTTTTCCCCCTCAGTAATATGCAATGTGCTGGGAGCATGGTGGACACGGTGGCAGTTGCTGATGCCTGTGCTTTACATTTTGTGTTCATGGGGCACACAGCACTTGGGCAGGGAGGGAAAGTACCTCATACCAAGCCTTGAATACGAAAACCACTAACTCTGTGTTATTAGTGATGTGCACAGAATTTCACAGCCTGGTTTTCATAACAGTCAAGCTGCAATTCATACTAATTAGTATTTGTGGAAGCGTTTTATAGATGAAAGGCATTAGGCAAGCCCTCGGAATTAGGAGCTTAATTCTCATCACAAGCCTGACCTGCTATTTCCTGATGCTGATTAAAAAAGGCTCCATGCTTCACAGACACCAGTTCCCTTCCTCTCCTCCCCTATCCTCTTTATTTGAGGTTACCCATCATTAGGGCTTGGAATTTCTCCTACCATTATACAAATTATGTAAATGAATGTTTGCTGCTAACAAAGAATCGGGAAATCCTCCTGGGCTTCTGAAAGCCCCGTGCCCCTTAGTACCGCTTCCCAGAGACAAAGCTAGCATTTCTCCTCATCCCACAATTCATTACATTCCTCAAAAAATAAAAATAAAAATCAGAACTGCAGGGCAGCTATCAGCCACATCGCTGGTGATCCAGCAGCGTTTTGACAGGATGCTGTCTTAAAAAGTATATAAAGCCTTTTATGTGCAGACAGAGTTATTTGACTAACACTGCATCGAAATGTTTGTGAGAGAATAAACCATACACAACCTCCCTTGTAAAACAGCCCTGGGATGCTATCTGCTGCCATCCACACTACTTCAGAGAGAGATTTCCATGCCACAACAGTCTCAGCCTACATCACATATTATTATCTATATCAGATGTTAAATTCTGCCTACACAGGTAAATAACTAGGAATACAAGCAACCACAGGCTTCTGATCAACCTGCAAGCTACGCAGAGTGACATGCAGATGCATCAGATACTTCCCTGCACCAGAGGTGCAGGGCAAAAGGCAAATGTTTTGAGGACAGGACCTGTCCTTCCCATGCTCTTACGCACGAGCCTTGCCACCCTTGAGAAGACTGGTCCTTCAGCCAATCTGATTATTCTTCCTGTACCATTCTTTGCAGGCTCTCTAAGTTTTGGGATTTGAATTGACACAAAGGCTCCAAGGAGTACCAGGGCAGGGCAGGAAGAGGCACAGGCTTTCTGTCTCAATGCCACACAGCCACCAAGGGTGCCTGCTCCAGAGGGACCCTTGCACAGAAACCTCTACAGCTCCTGTTCTGAGTCGAGAGTGCCAGCAGCACCCTGCCCAAACAGGCAGCTTACTCAGCCTTTGGACACTGCTCGTTTTTACATGGCCTAACAAGTTTGCAGATCTTCCTCCTATGGATTTATCACACACAGCTACTGAAGCTTGCACACCACCTACTGTATGTTGATCACAGACCACTCAGTCCACTTAGCAAATTGTCATAATGCATACTATGCTTTGGCCACGTGCAGCTTCAAAAACCTTTCAAAAAGGAAAAGCTCCAGATCTTATGGGCTTAAAGCAAACAAAACAAGAAAAAACACAAAAAAAATCCAAAACAAAATACACACTCCACAACCAAACAGCAATAAATCAACCAATCTAAACCCAACACCCAAAGCCTCCTCTGATTACCTAAACTAGATAGTGATATACAGGTGAAATGAGGATTTTGAAAGATTATAGCACTTCTGTATATCAATCTGGCATATCTTGCCTGCTCTTGTTTGGATTGACTTAAAAAAAAAAAAATTCTCACAAGTACAATCCCCTTTGTATTTGTCTTTCCACACAACCCCCAATCTCAGAAGAAATTCAAACAGTGATTGAATAACAAAGCAAATACTGTTTAGCTGCTCTTTCAGTAGCACCACTGCCACTACCAAATGAAAAAGGACTATCTCAGTGCAGGACTACCTTGGTGCATCAGTTACATTAGATGGCAATGGAGATGGGGGGAGAGGAGGACGACAGGGATCAGCTCTGGTGGCAGACAGAGCAATGCAATGCTTGCAAAAGGACAAAGGGTGCACTCTTCCCCCAGTTACCAAATTACCCTTTTCTCCATAGCATTACATCTGTCAAACTGTTTGTCCTTAAACTCTCATAATCTCACTGTAGGGAAAACACAGAAAAAGAACATGGTAGAGCAAACTACACACTAAGGAAAGAAATGGATGGCAGAACTGGGCACTCCTTTCTCAGAGAGCTATTAAATCTGCTTACTGCATCTCTCCCTTGCAGCCAGTGCTTTAGGCAACAAGTTGCTCACTTATTTGTGACTGACTTGTCAATTACAGCAGCATATCCCTAGCTTGGCAGTAAGTCTGCTTCCTCCATACAAACTCCTATTTTGGAAAAACAAAAGAGAACCCTCATTTGTTTCCCTACTATACTTTCTACATGTTGTTACAGCCCTGTTTTACTGCAGCATTTTAATCAAATTCAATTGTATTTCACCATGCCTGTTCCCTGCTTCACTGAGAAGTCATAATTCCTCACTTGCCTAAAAACATTTAATGACTGTTCAAGAAAAAGGTGTAGTTTTGCTATAAAAGTTTGAGATGCATTGCAGCACTGCTGCAGGGAGCCTTTTCTCTACTCGTTGACTGATGAGCCATCGCTGGGGCTTTTTAGAATTTCCCTACTAAGCAACTCCTTCCCTTCCTGGTTTAGCAAACAGTGGAATAGTTAACTTGGGGCCATCTAAAGCACTGACATTGGCAACTGTGCTGGAAGCCACTGAAATGACTGGGACGGCATCACAGCTATTGTTTCAGATTCAGCAAGTTTCTATTTAAATCACTTGAATCAGGGCTTTAATTTTCTTCCCCTTCTCCTGCACTACAAGACCCTCTTTTTGCATAAAAACTGAACTTTCTGAACAATTAGGGAACCTCAGTGTTTTCAGTACTGTAATTTAAGGAACTGCATTTTGTGTGTTTAATACCCCAATATCAACAGCACATAAATCTGAGACTCCTTAACGCTAATTCAGAATGTTTGCTTAACAACAACTTTAAAAATGGAACGTTGAAAGGTTTGCAACAGTCTTTTACCACTCTTAAAAGTCACTGTATAAGCACAGGGTTGACATTACACAACTCTCTTGTATTAAGTCAAATCACTGCTGCTCTCAACTTCTTTTTACCTTATCTCCTAGTTCAGAAGAAGAAAAAAGAAAACCCTAAACCAAAGGCTTCACTTATATGATTAACATAGTTACACACCAGCTCTACAGCTGTAATAAATTGTGCCAGCAGGAAATAACTAAGTCAACTATCAAATAGCTTATTTTCTTGTTATTTACCGTGGAGCACATTACTCAGTTCAAGCAATTAACAAACGGTTTTAAACTGTTCGTCACATTCTTTTCAGAACGTGAACATCATGAAGCAAAGGTTCTTTATGAAGTAGATAAAAATCTAAGCAATATTCAATATTGGCATTAATTAATTGATATACTGCATTGTAAGATATTGCACTTACCAGTCAGCTATACATCCTGTTATCAAGTGGCCGAAGATTAATCCTACAAGTAGGGAGAATTTTGCAATGTGGACTTTCCAGGCAGAATCACAAACAAGATCCCACTGGAAGAAAGACAGGTAAAACAAAATAAGTTGTGAAATTCTCACATGATTTTAGAAGATACTAACACCAAAATAGACTGCTTTTCAAGCTTCATTCCTAGCATGAGTGACAGAAATTTATGCAGTTCTGTGAAACAGCAGGGGAAAGCTTTCCCCCTCAAATCAAGCCTCAAATCCCGTGAAGTTCACATAAAGATTAACTTGATTAAGTTTAATCAGGTCCTTATTTACAGAACAGGAGCTCCCAGCACAGAAATCTCTCCCTCCTTAGGCCACTTTTGTTTAGACACTATGGGACGCAACCAGCACTACTGATATAATTAGGGCACACCACCATAACGCCCCCAAACACCTACTGCTACACAACCTGGAAGGGTGTTCTGCCACTGACTGATATGGCATCACTCAGATACAGCAGGAAAAGTAGCTCCTTTGCCACAAGATCCTGGTGGCTTCTGGTTTCAGGCTCCCATAGGCAAAATGGGAAGATGTTTCTGCTGTCAGAAGAGCATCCTGAGATGCGGAAGGCGACAAAGACTAATGATATATCCTCTCAGACCAGCTCTTCATATTGAGACAGAGAGCTTTAGTACAGCAGCCTCCATCTCAGCTCATAAATCAGACAGGAGCCAAACTTTCATTCCAGAGCCACCCCTAATACCAAAAACACCCTTTTCATTCAAAAGAGCAAATGGACCACTCTGTGAGGCCCACACATTATCAGGGCACACCCACCTTTCCATGAGAAAGATGGCAAAAATAAAGGTCCTTGGCTTCCCTAACCTTCAAGACTTTTTCCTCTTAGGCTCGGACAAAAGCCTAAGAAGAGCCAGGCTGCATTCCTGGCTTTAGCCCAACATCCTCATTGCTCTCAGACAGGCAACTTAGTGTCTCTAGGGCGTAAAGTGTAGATAGCCTTATTGTATCCTTGGATAAATGTAGGAAGGTATGTTTGCTGGTGGTTTGTAAAGTGTTCAAATATTGATGGTAACAGTAGCCATACACATTTAATAAAAAACAAGTACAGCCAACTTTGCAGGATCAGATGCTCCAGAATTAAAACTTAACAGAACAAACAGCTGCTTGTGTATAATGTAATTGTAGTGGCTGTCCCAAAAATATTAACTGAAATCTAACGGCCAATCATGCAAAATGAGAACATGAATTTGTTCTCAAAAGTCAGATGCAACTTCAAAACAAACCTTCCCTCAAAAGAGCTCAATTAGGTGCACTGCAGCATTAGGCATCTTCATGACATACAGCTCTGACTCATCCATTTGGTTCAACAGCACAGAAGATATCCTCCCCAAAACGTACCATCTCACCAACAAGCATAGCTCTTCTGTGCCTAAAAGAAATGTGCCAGCTTTCTGCAAACACTTAGGCTCAGGCTTTTGTTTTCATTACATGTATTTTTGAGTTTGTCACTGTACTGGCTTGTCTGACTCTCTACACCATTCTGCAAGCTGCATACTGAAGGCACACAAAGCAACCAGAAGCAAGCAGTATGGGTATTTCTTTTCCCCACCAAATAGCTATTGGCTATCTACAGCAAGCAGCTCAGCAAGGCAGTGAGAACTGCTCTTTGAAGCTCTTGACATCTTCAAAGTATTTTAGTAGGAATTACATTTCTTCCACTTAATATCTGCAATTATTAAGAATCAATTTTTAGTTTGCAACAAAAATGTCCAGGCAAACTACAAACAAAGCCACATTTAGGAAGTACCTCTGAGTTCCAGGCAAACTTTCAGAAGTCTCTGGGCTTATTTTCACAATCCAGAAGGGCTGTATAGCGCTTAGAAATGAGAAATCCCTTAAATACAGATTACAAATTAAAGGCATTAAAGATAGCCATGTTTATACACAAGCACTTCCTAAAGACAATCTCAGTAAGTTGCTTATTTTTATCTTATTACTGTCAGACGAGCAGTAACACCACAAAAAGAACCCGAGGCCCATCTACCCACAGGGCCTACCGCTGCCAGCCACAATGGCTGGCCACCACCAGAGCCCAGACAGGGAATGCAGCACGCCAGGCCAGGCGGAGGTGAAGGTTCATGGCTGGAGGAGAACAAGCTTCACAACGGGCTGTTGTGAAATTCCAGGCCGGGACAACATGCCACACACTAAGTTGTCCACTTTAGCACACAGAGCAGGAGCTTAAAAACAGAAGAAAGGTTAAACTCTCAGCTAGCCCTTCAGTGATGCCCGGAGCGCACTTTCTGATAAGCTATCTGGGAACCACGTGTCTGTTTGCTCTCAAGGCTCTTGCCCAACTCCTCAGCCGCTCTGAAAGCAAAAACATCTACTTCCACGCTAATCTCATGGTTGGCCACTCGCTGCCTTCTGAAGGCTCCCTCTGCAGCCCAGCGTGAGTCAATTGAGAACAGAAGCATCTGTTTCTGGACATCATGGACATCATCTGAAACATCATGGACATCTGTCCATGAGAGCAGCATAACGGGGCACAGGCAGATGCAGCCATCAAGGCCTGCCTATACAGTGCGACCTACTACAAGCACCAGTGGCTTTGTCCTATAAAAAGGACAAGCAGGTTTGCTCCACAAAGAACACAAGCACAAGCTCCCATGTCTCTGCACACTGGGAAGGGCAGTTCAGATGGCACTCTAAGTAAGCGCGCACCAGAATACTGTTTTGGCCAGAGACTAGACACTAACCTCCTATCACCTCTTACAAAAGGCTGACTAATGTGTTTCAAGCAGGGAGACCAGTAAATCCTGAAGCTGCTCTGGCAGAAACCCATGGCCTCTCTCCCATTTGGGAGTTACCAGTCCGCAGCCTGAAGGAAGGGCGCTGGTAAATTCACAGTGAACCCTGGGTTTTTCTGTCTTCCATCCAGTGCAAAAGATGTGATAAAGTGATACGCTGAGGCAACACCCAGAGCTATACAAAACATGTCAAGGCATCTAAAAAAAGAAAAAGAAAAAAAAAAAAAGTAACTTCTCTAACAACGTACAGAATCTCACCTGAGCAGACGTGCAATACATTGCAAGTGTTTTTTACATGCTGACAGCACTTTCTGTCAAAGCTTAAGGAGTCACACCTTTAGCATCCTGATGTTTAACTGATCTCTGTGAGTCACCACCCATGTAGAGAGTCAATGTGCTTCAAAAGCCAGAATTCAAGCCTGAGGACTGTTAGAAATATGCTTCAGAAGACACGTGGCAAAAATTAATGCACCTCAGATGTAACCATCCCACACATGAGATCGAAGTCTGAACAGGACTCACACAGCAAGTCCAGATTTGTTGTGAAATTAAGGCAAGTAAAATGCAAATGTAAAACCTGTTCCTTGCCTGTTTCCTTAGTCCCTGGAGAAGAGGTGCCACCCTGGGATCCCCAGCCTCTAAATGTTATGTATGCCACAGCCAGCTGGGGCACCCCAGACCCCTCTAGCGAGAAGCCCCATGCTGCTAAGCTGCATGGCAGTTTGGAAACAAGAATCAATTACATGTCACTGACACCTATTCCTGATTCATCACTTTATTACCAGACCTTGGTGGTTTTCCCTACATGGCTCTGGAACCCATCTTTTCTCTCCATTTCTATGTAAGCACCTTGTATAGTGAGAGTTTACGATGCCTTTGCATTCTCTCAGTATTCTTCCCAAAAATGTGAACCACAAAATTAGTAAAAAAAAAAAAAAAAAAAAAAAAATCCACAACAAATAAAACAAGCTACATAGAAAATAAGAATTATTAAAAAAAAGAATGATTTTTTTTCATACCCTATATATAACAAAAAGCAAAACAATCTCCAGGTCCTTACTGTTGGAGGAAAAACTCCAAGTCAGTAGACCAAAGTACAACCAGAAAAACTGCAAATATACTCTTCCCCCCCCAAAAGAAAAAAAAAAACAGTCAAAAAACCCAACCCAACCAAAAAAGTAGAACAGTCAGTCCTTCTACCATACTACTAACGCCTTCTCCCAGTAACTCAATGCTGGAGTAGTGCTCACAGTCACAGCCACTGTAGAGGACAGTGACAAGAACTCCCTATGGGTCGCCACAGGGCAACTCTCCTCTCCTTCCTCTCTCAGTCTCTGGCCAGAAGTAACAACCTGGCTGTGTTTTAACATTAAAGTTTGAGAAAACATGCAAGATCCAGAAAACATCACAATGCTCAGCTCTACAGAAAGTAACCCTGCAGCTCTGTCACAGAAGAGGCTGCACAAGAAGCCACCCAGAGACACACACCAGACTGTCGCACAGCAGAGTTGGTTTTACTGACAGACATCCTTGAACAAAAATCCCACCAGAACAACAACAAATCAAGACAAAAAATACAACAGGGGCAGCCCCGCCACACTTCCAGCCTCTCCTTCCTGTCAGCAGTAGCAACAAAAGAGCATTTAATCTTTTTAATCTTCAAGGCTCAGGGCAGCAATGCCTCTCTCTTGAGCACACAGCTGGGCAAAAACACTCCCCAATCTTCGAATGTACTTCAAGCATCAATAAATTGTTCTTGGGAACACCTGGCACTTTTGATCACCAATACAGCCAGCTGTAAGTATAATGTCACATTTCAAAATGGTGATTTGAGGTTTAAAATATAAACCAAATAATCCTGAAAGGCTTCAGAAAAAGGGACAACAATAAATTCCTCTTTCTTTGACCAGCCGCATTCAGAAGCAATAGTCTCCAAAGTAAGTCCTTCCCACTGATGAGAGGAAATCCCTGCAAGAGCCCTATGTTCTCGTCAGGTACTGACAAGGAACTGATTCACCTGGAAAATGAGAGTCAAGGAAAAAAAAACAACAAGAAGGCCAGCAAACCACTACTGAAAGCGTTTGTTGTATGTTTGCTTTCAAGAGCTACACAAAGAAATGTACACCTCCTATACTGGAATGCCTGAACCCAGAACACCAGGCTTTCAAGACACTTCCTTCCTGCATGACACTAGACTTCCAAGCACCCCATATATTTAACTTCCTTCAACTTCACCCTAAGTGGATGCTTTTGTTAAATAAATAATGTTAAAATAAATGCTTCTACTAAAATTACTACTAAGCAAGTACCCACTGATATTTGGGGGAACTGGGGGGGAGGTTAATAACTGCCCAAGTTTGGAAGAACATCTACTCAGGTAGCAAGGAGTTGTTCAGATGGTATCAACCATTTGGGTGTACCTACTTTTCACTATGCCACAAGGTCAGGAGTTTGGGGGACAGAGAAAGAGAAGCAGACGCATGAGCCAGAGGACATGTGCTCAGCAGGCTTCCCAGAAAGATATAATTAGACTGCACAGTGCTGCATGAAAGCAGTTTCATGTACCTATGAAAACTGTTTCCATACCTTCAAAACAGTACACAACTGTTGATCTCATAACCTTACCTAACAGTGTCTGAAGTTGTTGGAATTCATCTTTGGGACAGACACGACTTCGCTGTGAAATTTCTACCCTAATTTTTGAAGCTTTTTTTTTTTTTTAAAGTCTGGTATTTCAGCCTTACCAATAAAGCATACAGGCTGGGTGCCACACCACCACACATCACCACACAAACACTGATACATAAGACAATTCTCCAACCTGCTTTGCAAACTTCAGCTCCTTCGCAAAGAGGGAAACCTAACACACCAGGTACGTTAAGATAGTCAGCCAATGCCCTCGATAATACCTCAGGGTAAAGAGGTTGGCCCTGTGATGCGATGCTGATTGCTGTGCTCCTCCAGCATTGCTCTGCGCCCCACTTCCATGCCTGCCAGCCGAGCTGCCCCACTCACATCTATGTGCACAAATCAAATACGAAGGTATTTGATGCCTTTTTATCACGGCTCACTTGAGGTAGTCTTCTCCCCACCGTGGTGACATTGCTCCAGAAGTGGTGTGATCAAAAAAAACAAAAACAAAAAACAAAAAAAAACAAAAAAACAAAAAAAAAACAAGCCATAAACTTCAAATACACAAGACCACAGAAACTGACTTTGTCTCTCAGTCACTAAGTTAACACAGAAAAGGCTTCTGTTTAAAATTTCATCGCTCTGCACCAAATTACTCGTTAGTCTATGCAACAGATGAAGATGACCCTCCAAGCTATTCAATAACCACTACGCCAGCAGAATCCAACAGTGAGGAGATGCAATCTGAAACACTACAAAACTGGACAGGTTTCTTCTAATCTACAGTTCCATCTTTTAAACAGGAGCAATTAGCCCTTCTGTTCCCAGCCTCGGTCCCATCTCAGATCTGTTTCTTTTCCCCACTGGGACAGGGAAGAAGGAAGTTTGCTAGGTAAATAATCATCACTAATACACTAACAATTAAAAGGTGATTTGTTAATCATATGACAGTCTTGTGAATACTCAACATGATTAAATCAGTTTTAGTAACATCCACATACCACCCACTTCTCTATCACTTCTTTCATTTTCACTAGCAGCTCCCTTTATCCTGAAACATTCTGATCTTCTCCAGACTTAACCCTACTAAGATTAGTTGACTAACTTGTTTTCCAGCTGTTGTAATTTGCTTCCCCTTTTGCCAACTCCACAATATCATCTAAGATCAAAGCACTGGGAGGCAGAAAGTCTTGCCTGCAGCTTTCATGGACACCACGGACACTACGTTCACATGTAGGATACTTTCACCTCCCTTCTACATCTGTGCTGCATCTTTTTTACACATGTGCTGACATCACAGGGAAACCACTGTCACAGATCTGACCAACTTCAAACCTATGCTTTGTTTTAATACCCACAGATGTTTGCCACCCTCCAAGCACATGGAAAGACTAGGACAACGACACCTCTCACTAGAACTGAGTAGGACAAATCTTTTTCACAGTGTCCTAAGGCCACACCTCAGTTTTTAGCTAACCACACTTATTCTGGAAAGGCACATTCTGGTGGGACTGACTTCATGATCCAGATAAATAGAAAACTGAACAAGTTGTCAAGTTGCTATCTTGAACAGGTCCAAGCACTGTAAATAGAAGTCATACATAAAGAATCCACAATGTTTTAGTTAAATATTAACATTCGCTATCATTTGATTATCAAAACCAAGTTAACACTTTCAAGGCCAGTATTTTTCAGGACAATACACAGTTGAAACAAACCACGCAGGCCTTCTTAAGTACTGGGAGAAAAATCTCAAAAATGCCAAGCATGGGACAAAACTCCTGAACGGGGATAAGGTAAGGAGATGAGAAAAGGAAGCCACTGGTCAGGAGAAACACTTGCCCAGTCGCTGCAGATAAAAAGATTGGACGCCTTAATTGTGACATGCAGTTATTACGGCCATGACCCTGCCCTCTCTTTGTAACTCAGGTAAGAAAGACCAATCCTCAACAATATTTGCAGGTTGGACATCGTGACGCTGCAGACATCCTCACAAACTTCAGCCCATGGGCCAATAGGAGACTGGGCAGAAGCACAGTACTGCACAGGAACACAGACAGTACTCGAGCCAAAATGAGTTCTTCTACACCCATCCTGCTGGGGATGAACCACCTGGTTCAGGGAACTGAACCACCTACCTGGTGCTCTGAAACAGTGCACAAGAGTAGCTATAAACTACGTGCTGCTGGGTAAGGTGAACTTACCTTACAAGCAGCACTCCTGATCTTCCTGACCCTGCTCCTTGTGTGCCCAAATATGTGTCCCAAGAACAAGTACCAGAAAATATTCGTTTATCTGATGTTTTGTTCTTGGTGTTTCATTGGGACAACCCATATACAGGGCTCTCTCTCAGCTGTAAATTAAATACAGAATAGAAAGCCTAAAAAAAAACAAAAAAACAACAAAAAAAAAAACCACCTCCATACTACATATTGAACTTTCCTCCCAAGGATAAGATTAGAAATTTAAAAAAGAACTTTCCTTTTTTACCTATAGTTGCTGATGGATAACCCTGAGACATGCAGCTACACTGCAGGAGTACATGGGCAGGAAGGAGCAGGGGAATGACTGTTCCAGGCAGGGACACCAGGTAGTGCAGAGGGGGACATGGATGGAAACTAGAAGGCTAATGGGGAAAACAGAACCAAAGCAACATGAAAGCTTAAATCTCTTTCAACATCTTCTGAATTTAGCAGCTCTCTAGAATTTATCTGGAAAGCTTTAATTTAAGCCAACGGCTTTTAAGTGAAGGAAAACCACAAATCTCATGCTATTCCAGATGTTACTTCATTGAAAACGGACACCTTCACAATCAACTGGCCTGTAATTCTCATCTCAGTGTTACCATGACAAACAGCATGACCAGCTCCAGATTAAATGCTTTTCCTGAATTCCAGTTCATCCTCCTTAACAATTTCTTTAAGAAAACGATGAGGGCATCTTTTACAATCACACACTTGTAGCCAGAGTAAGCAGAGAGAAAACTGCTAAAGCACATTAGAAATGAAACTGCTTGAACAGTTGGTAAATACACACTGAAGCTTACAACTCCAGCCACAACAGGTGCAAGGCTGGTGTGTGTAGACTGAATGACTGAGATACAGGATCTACCAGGGAGTGGAAACGAAAACCAACAGAACTCCAACCTCTTCAAACACAAATACCAAACAAAAAAACACAGTGGTTTCACACACTCACAGAAAATAAGGAATAGGAAAGGTCCAAGAATCAGTCTGATTTCTCAAGCTGAGAATGGTGTGAAGATTTTGTAACATGGAGTTACCTTCCCAAATGGTTACAGTTTGTGCCATTTGTAGAAACAAAGATTTACAGTAGGTTGAAATCAGATTCCAGTATCCAAGACACTATCTTCAAGCTGATAATAAACAAACTCTGTACACATTCCCTCTAGCACAGCAAACCCACACCGAAAGTCTATATGAGTCCTGGTGGCAATATCGATTTTAGTGTAGTTGTTTTCTACACCAGTTGCTTAAAAGTATTTTGGTGTGTACATAGCACCATCCCAGAAGAAAATAAAAACAACGTGTGAGCTCACTAGGCACGTATTTATCATCTAGTGAGATGGCAGTTAGTTATCGCATACATCAGCATATGATAACGCACTGTTTGCAGGCAAAGCCAGCTCAGCACAGCTCCAACACTGGGAAATGTGGGTGCTGCGACCCAAACAGCCATCTACATCCTGCACTCTGCTCAGCCAGAACGCACAGAGATTCACACCTTGTCTTAGGATGGCGTTCGTTAGCAGCCCGATAAGTGGAAAGCATCAGGAAGCTCTGCTTCCCTCTTCCCCCTTCAATCCATCCAAGGCAAACATGGGCAAAGGGAATACACTAGTTTTGATCTTATTGCCTCTGGCCCAGCTACTGCATTGGGTACTGTAACTTGAGAGTTTAATAGATTTGGGATTAAGTAGAAGCTACTTAGCCAGGAGCCCAAAACCATGTCCACACAGCTTCTGAGTATGTCCAAGGACGAGACTCCATAGGCACTGTGCCAAAGCTTGGTCACTGCTCCTTTTGGGAAGGACCTTGCCAGAGATCCCTTTGAATTAATAACTGTGTTCTAAAAGTGCACTTGAAATGCACACTTGTCTCCTACTCCAAAAAATACCAACCCATGAGCAGTGCCAAATTTCTCCCTGTTATCACACGCAGATTTGTGTTGTAACCATTCAGGTTACTTGCAGTTACCTGCAGTAATCCTGTAAGACATCACTGCAGCCCAGGGCATGAGGCAACACCCAGAGCCATTTCCCTTCATTAACTCAGCAAAAAACTCAAGAGGAAAAAAGAAAATGATGATTTAAAAAAAAAAAAAATTAAAAAATTAAAATTTCTGCCAAATTAGCAAGACAAAACAACAAAAGACCAGACCAGAAAAATGCCGTAACTGCAAGAAAGAGAAGGGAATAGAATCTGGCAGGGCACAGACATGCCCCTGCAGAGGCAAAGAGCATCACACCACTGCTTGAACTAACTCAAGTCCCCACCAAGACAGCCCTGCCCCATTCTCACAGCTGGACCACACAGGGGTTCCCCTGAATTAAGCTCCCCTTTTCTAGGGAAGACAATCTGCTGGAGGCCCAGCCCAACTGGAATGAAAAAGATCAAGCCAGCAGCAAGTAGGTAAAATCATGGCACGTTCCTTGTGAAGGAAGATGATTCAACCCAAATCAAGTGGGAAGCAAAGAGCCAAGAGGAACAGCACTGCAGCAAAACAAAGCATCCGGAACAGAAAAGCAGCCACAACAAGAATTCCCATGTGACCAGACATGAAATACTATTACATAATTGTTCTAGATGATTAAAAAGCAGCCTCCAACTAACCACTTGGCCCTGCACTGCTGATCTGGAATGCCACGAGCGCGCATGGAGGGATGCTGCACTACCATCCACTGCAATTTAATCAAGCCTCAGTCATTGCCCATTGCCAGCTCTTGGTGTCCATTATGCAGATTAGCATTCAAACCACCACCACACAACAATACTGAACACAGCAGACTGGTCATCTTGGTAACAAAGGGAAAAGCAACAGCCATCAACCCCGTAGCTACGCACTGCCTTGAAAACTTCGCCCCAGGAGTACAGCTGGTTTTGCAGACTGATAGAAGATGCAGCCATTAAAGAGTGACAAGAAGGCTGGAGAAGTCCCTGCTAAGTACACTCTCCAATTTCCCGATACACTGCACAGCAATATACACTTAACGTAACTACATTGCTTGTTATGTCAATGTTAATAATTTATTGGAATGGCCACTCTGCAAATAGCCAAAGTGAGACTCAGCTTTCTCCTTTTCAAAAAAAGAAGGAAATATTTCTCAGCATCCATCCTCCGGACAGCAGTGAGACACAGTCCGTTCACATGATTCACTTGCTAGCTTGTGGCCCGAAGGACAGTTCAGGATATGTGTCTCACAAGTGATAGGGGTGCACTCTGTTTGTAGTGATGTGACAGTGGTGATGATGCGACAAAGAACAGCTGAAAATCTTCCAAGAAGCCTCACAAGAGAATTCTCCTAGAGAGATACTCTCCTAGGAATATTTACACACAAAATAGCTCAAGACCAAGATTTATGCACCAAGGCAGGGCATGAGCTCAGATCCATGATTTAATATGGCCACTGGAATTCCTGTGGTTAAATAATGCACCTGACCTCTTCGCTATATGTATCTCAACGGCATTAAATAACGAGCAGCACGTCCTTTATTACTTCTCCCAGTTCTAATGACTGGCAGCACTATAAAAAGCAGCGCTCCCAGTGACTCACTGGAGGAGGGCAGGGCGACGGCAGAGCTAGGTGAGGCAGTGCTGGCCTCCAAGGAGTATGAGGCCACCGCCAGCCCCAGCAGCCTCCTGGGTCAGAGCAGGGAGCAGCCAGCCAACAAGTAAGGCTGGATCACAACTCCACAAGCCCCAGGTGTGATGTAGGGATGGGTCAGCTGAGAGAACAAGGGCAGAGACACAGCACTGGATTGAGGTACCATGAGAGGAGAGGATGTGGAGACAGCAGAACTTAGAGTAATAGAATCATCAAGGTTGAAAATGACCATTAAGATCATCTACCATCAACCCATCACGTATATGCACATTAACCCATGTCCCTCTGTGCCATATCCACATGGTTCTTGAACACCTCCGGGGACAGTGACTTCACCACCTCCTTGGGCAGCCTGTTCCAATGCATTACCACAGGAACAAAGTGGCCTAGTGGCCAAACAAAAGTGCATTTTTTATTGATATACTTTTGGCTCTGTTTACGATATTTTCATATAACCCCTGGCTATTACACAGATGACTGCGTATTAGACTAAGATTTAATAAAACTCTACTTAGAAAGATGAGAACATTGCATAATCTTTCACAGAAACTAAAGTATAGTTGAGAGGAATTAAGGGAGATCTGAATATCTTGGGATGGGAACACCTCCTCAATCCCCCAGCAAAGTCCCTCTGCACCAAGGCCGGTGGGATGCGCATAAGGAGAGTCAGCAGTGATGAGGAATGCTCCCACACCTCAGGAGTGCCTGGTGGTTTATAGAAGGAAGACAATTCAGCCATACACTGAGGCTCTGCTTGGGTTTTTCCTTTTTCTTTACTGTGATGAAAACAGACAGCACACCCACCCAGAAAGCCCCAAAGAGAACAAAAACACAAGCGAGGGAGGAATCCTGACCCCATAAAAACAACCTAATTACAATTATAAGGGATTAGAAATTGAAGAGAAAAAGCTGCCAAGTTTTTGGAAACAAACACACAACAAGAACTCCACACTGAAAAAACCCAGAGTCTCAAAAGATGATTATTATTCTTTCGAGTAGAAAACAAGACAGCAGGGACCGCAGCTGTTTATTTATCCATTAAAATTGATCTGCCCTTTGCCACAAGTTCTTCCAAAGAACACTTTATTATTATTATTATTATTATTATTATTAAGAAAGCGTGCAAGATAGCAAACTAACTCTCCCTCAACCATCTGAGGCCAACGTGACGATGACCTTCACAAGTTCCCCAACATTTTGAGAAAAAATTTCGTTACAGTTTGCACTAGAAGGAAATATTTCAAGATCATTTCTTTACGCTCCAGCATCGGTGTGAAGCCCAAAAAGCATACGAATCATTCCGTCTCTGGTTATAAACAGAAGGAAATCTGCTTCTCTTATATGTCAAATATCATTAAGCGCTCTAATGCCACAAGCCAACCAAATCCACCATGTGCCTGTGCTTTCCTCATGGAAGGAGTGCAGCAGGCTTGTTTTAAAACCATTCTGGACTCCAGTTTTTGGAGGATTGGCTTTGCTTGTTTTCCCAGTGTTGCACACGCTTTCGAGGGACACAAAGAGAAATGACGATTTCCAACGATTAATACCAGCACCTGCTGGCAGAGCAAAGCATGAGCACACCGGCCACCCGGTCACTGCTGCATTGCTTTCTCCCAGTCAGATAAGCACAGCTAATCCCTAACACGCTTCTAGCAGGAAGTAATTGTGCTGAGTTTGGGGGTTTTGAGCCAAAGGGGAACCACTTTCCTGGTGTAACAGCTTAAATCTGCACTTCCAAGAGCTACAGATAACACAGCGCTTTCAAGAGCTGTCTGCTAACACCACCAGGCCCATGGCAGAGCCTTCACACAGCCAGAGCACGAGCAAAACCTGAGAAGGTGAAGACATGAGGCTTCTTTTTGAATATAGGAAGGATTCAGCCTCCCTCATCAGAATTTTTCCACTTTAGCCATTGCAACAGGGAGCAGAAAACAGAGCTTTCTACCTCAGAAGAGGTATACAACTCATACGAGACATTTCCTCTCTTACTACTCTATTGAAAACCACATCAAAGGTGTGACTGTAGAATGAGAGACATTTGCAGAACTTTGTCCGTTTCCCTGAACCATGTTTCCCTGTGCACCAGCCCGGCTCTTGGCTCTGATGGCACATACAGAACTGAGAGGCACCTTGCCTGCGCCCTGCCCCAGCCCTCCCATGGCCACCTGTATGGGACTGACCCACGTTCTGGGACAGCCAGACACGCACACAAACGGTGCTGAGAACGCCATCTCAAGACACGAGACCAAGACAAACCCACGCAGCAATGGGGACAGGATAAGGGGAAAGGGGGGGATCGGTTCCACGGGAGCGGGGATCCGGGGACCCAACAGCCCTCCGCTCACCTTGCTGACGACGTTCTGGACGAGGCCGGCCCGGATGCGGTAGTGCCACTCGTGGCAATCGCACTCGCTGGCGTTTCCCGCAACGGGGGTGGGCAGAGCGGCCGGGGGGAAGATGCTGCCGTTGCCGCTGCGGTTGCCGTGGCCGGCAGCCACGCTCCAGTTGCCCTGCCCGTCGGCCTGCTGGCACCAGAAGTCCGGCTGATCCAGCAGGAAAGAGTCCGAGAACTTGCTGAAGCCGATGAAGAGGGCCGGCACCCAGGTGAGCAGCACCAGGGTGCGCTGGTACCCGCCGCCCAGCCCCCCGAGGAAGGGCAGCACCGAGCCGTCGTAGTCGAGCAGCAGAGGGCTGCAAGCGGCGGCGGGCGGCGGCACCGCCTGGATCTCGGCGGCCCCGGCGGGGGGCGGCCCCGGGGGGGGGAGCGGCGGCGCCCGGCACGGAGCCGTTCTCCTCGGGCAGCGGCCGGCCCCCGCCGCCCGCCTCGCGGCGCCGCTCTATCGCCATGCGGCCGCCCGGGGGGCCTCACATAGGGGGGGGGTACGGCGGCAGCCCTGGCGCCCGGCGGCTGCCGGCGAGGCGGAGGGCGGCTTTTCCTCCTCCTCCTTCTTGTGCCGTCCGCGCACGCACACCTTGCGGCGAAGCGGGGCGAGCAGAGGGGAAGGCAGCAGCGAGCCCCTCGCCCTGCGGGCGCAGAGGGCTGCGGCTGGCGGCGGGCCCCCCTCGCCGTGCCCGTGCGTCAGGCAGCACTCATCCCCGCGCTCCCTTCCCCCCTCCGAGCGGCACCGCCGAAAATAAAGGGAAGGATCCAGCCGGAGCCGAGCATGCGAGGGGCCACGGGAAAGGGAAAAGAAAAAAAGGAAAAAAAAATAACAACAACGAAGAAAGCACACAAAAAATCCCGCAGCCCAATCACCCCGCGAACCAAACCCGGCAACAGCGAACCAAGCAAAACCGGTGCAGCAAGGCTCTGCGAACACGCCTCCTCTCCCGGTTTTGGTGAGGAGGAGGAGGAGGGAGGAGAAGAAAGCAAAGGAAGGAGGGGAAGAAAACAGCAGCTCCCGATGCGGCTGCCCGGCTCCCAGCTAAAGGGCCCCCCCCCGCCGCGGCAGCAGCGGCGGCGGCAGCCCCCAGCACCCCCCCGCAGGCCCCTGGCCGCCTCCCGTCCCGCACATCTGGCTCCGCAGCAGCAGCGGGCGGCCCCGCCGGCCTCTCCGCGGCCCGGGCTGCGGGAGCGCCGCCGCCGCCCGCCTCTCTCCTTGCCTCGGCCACTCGCCCAGCCGCCCCGCGCCGAGCCCGGCCGCCCGGCCCTCCGCCTCCGCCTCCCGGCAGCCCCCACCTGCCGGCCCGGCCCTCCGCTCCGCCCCCGCCGCGCCGGGCAGCCGCACCTGCTCCCGCCGCGCCGCCGGCCCGGCTCCCTGCGGGGACCCGCCGCCCGGGGCGGCCCCGCACAGCCCCGCTGAAGGCAGAGGGCTGGGAGCGGCGGGCCCGCGGCGCTGCGCGGATCAATTATTTACGCTGTGCGCCTTTACTAATGCAGTGCGGCTGCGGTTGGCTGCGCTGCAGGAGGAGGAGCGGCTGAGGGGGGTTAGGGCTGCGGGGCCAGAGGCGCTTGGGGGAGTAGAAGTGGGGCGAGGGCGGGTCTGCATCTCTTCGGATCGGTGCGAGCTTCAACTAATCGTGTGAGTGCCTCCCGTTAATTGTAACATAGGCATTTCGGATTGGTGAAGGTTACTTTTGTGTTTGGCTGATCCCGCTTGGGCATGTAAGTGCTTCAGCCTGTGCGTGATGAGCTATGCAGTTGTTTCTTTCTATGGAAGAAGAGAAGCAGAGACTGCAGATCAATAGGTGCTCGTACGCAGGAACGTGGTTAGTGAGCAGAAAATACACGAGTGCATTAGTAGAGAAATGGCATCTTCACTGAATGTGAATGGAAGAGCATGTCTGTGGTGGACAACCATATTTATCCGATCTGGTCTCTGCAAATGAGTTACAGTGCATCATTAACTCCTCGGATCTCGTTCCCCTCAGCTCCTTTCGTATGAAGGGCACCATGAGGCTTTACCAGTGGCTCTGATCCTATGTGCATGGCTTCCCTCAGCATGGCTTGCAGGACTCAGTCCCTGTGGCCTCCTGCATCGGGCAGCCCCCCACCCCGCTCCTCACACACTTTGCCATCCCATCTGATTCCACATTTCCTTACTCAACAGCTGCATCCCAGGAAGTCCCCGCCCTTCTCCATGACTGTTAGTGCACACTATCACAACCCTGCTGCCTCATGGCTCCCTGTTGCCCTCATGTAGCTCAGCCTGCTGGCTCATGTAGGCCTCAGCCTGCTGAACCCCCCTGCAATAGTGCTGCCTCCTGTCACTTCCAGTTGCATTTCTATAGATTGCTTTTAATTCCCAATTCATCCTTTTCTGGTCACTCCCCAGTTAATGCTGCCTGTGGAGGCTGCTAATGAAACAGACCCCTTTGGAAATGCATTTGTAATCCACTCGATTGCCAGGTAATGACCAATAACTGCTGGCATCAGAGTCCCATGAACACTACCTGACATTTTCACATAAACCAAACTTAATTTATGAATAGAGGCGCAGAACCTAACTAAGGTCACTCCATTCTTCCACAACAAGGTCCGTTCTGCTGCTGTCAAGGGCAATTTGGTCAGCTTGACCCTCCTGGCTGTTTGCAATGGATTTTCCTATTTGTACTGGGAAGAAAATGGCTGCCTGCTCTCTGTGTTTTTAAAGAGCCCTTCCACAGAAAGGCCCCACTCGTGCTTTTCCATCAGCACATTCCTCAGTTGCCCTTCCCAAGCTCCCAGGGATGGACAGTAATGTTTCCAGCCTTTCCAGAGCCACTCCTTTCAGCACCCTTACCCACAGCCAGGCTCCAACTCCTCCAACTTGCTGGAATGCTTTTGTACTTTCTTCTTTCCTTTTCCTTTGTCACTGCTATGTGTAA
Organism: Lagopus leucura; assembly: GCF_019238085.1. Classification (NCBI taxonomy): domain Eukaryota; kingdom Metazoa; phylum Chordata; class Aves; order Galliformes; family Phasianidae; genus Lagopus; species Lagopus leucura. The sequence goes on along the minus strand of NW_024962263.1, from coordinate 10,967,867 downwards.
TGGCAATCACCTAATCACAAGTGACCTCTCTTAGCAAAGCCTGGTGTGCAGAAGGCATTAGGCACTCTGAGCCTTCCCAGCATCAGTCAATAGCTTTGTCTCTGATGACTAATTCACTTTCTTTTGACTTCCTCTCCCCACTGCCGTACTTACTGAATGATTTCATGTTACTTGTGATGCTCTCACTAGTTAAGTTTTATTTTCTGCATCAGCTTTTTGCACCTTGTCCCTGCAGACTCCTGCTATCCAGTGCTTAACCCACAGGAACCTCACCTGATTTCTCCATGTTTTTGCCATAGTGAGCTCGTGATTTATCCCAATTGGTTGCTCACTACTCTTCCTGGATGCCTTCTGAATAGGACTGGTCTAGCAGTTCCCTGATACCACCAACTCTTATTTTCCACAAAGGGCAAGGCCTACAGCTGGCAAGAATAAACAGAAATGACCTTTGGGAATCAAACTATAGATTTGAGAAATTTGACTAAAAGCAAGGAACAGAAAACTTTGGAAGAGATGGGAGGGAAAAAATCATCCAAGGGATGGAATGCCTCCCCAGCAAGGACAAGCTGAAAGAGCTGGGACTGTTCAGCCTGGAGAAGAGAAGGCTCTGTGAAGACCTCATAGCAGCCTTCCAGTATCTAAAGTGGGGTCTATAAGAAAGAACGGTCAGTCTCTTTAGTAGGGTCTGTTGAGATAGAAGGGGAAATGGTTTCAAAAAGAGGACAGATTGGATTGGAAATAAGGAAGAAGTTTTGGGGTTTTTGTAATGATAAGGCTATTGAGGCATTGGAACAGGTTGCCCAGAGAGGTGGCCGATGCCCCGTCCCTTGAGACACATAAGGTCAGGCTGGATGGGGCTCTGAGCAACTTGATACAGCTGTAGGTGCCCTTGTTCGTAGCAGGGGAGTTGGACTAGATGACTTCTAAGGGTCCCTTCCAACTCAAGTGGTTCTGTGATTCTATGAAGAAAAAAGCCTCAGAGAGAGGGGTAGGAGTGATGTGAAAGAGCAGATATGTAGAAACTGAATAAAATCCTACGGGGCAATGAAAAGCATATAACGAGAGGTGACAATTTCTCAAGCTGTCCATATACATTCATGCAAAACACCTCTTCTGGGCTGCTCCTGTGTTCTAAGATACTGTTTGGAACAGAAAATTTCCAAGGTGTATATTGCTGGGAATCACATATTTTTATGTAGCAGAAGTTTTCCCATCCTTGAAATAGGGATCCTCAAGAGACTGTTTGTGGGTCCAGGAGGGTTGAGGACAAAAAAAAAAAAAAGGAAACAAAAGAAAAGAAAATACATTTTTAGTAGCTAAGAAATGTGTTTTTGAAGAAGTAGTAGTATTGAAGTAATATTTCACTGAAAGAATCTTTCAAATAACAGAAAGGTCATTACGTGTTCTAGTGAAAATTGATTTTGATTTGAATTGAGAAACAGAAACAGTTTGAAAGGGATATTCCAAATGCACGGTGGAGGTTATGCACAAATAAATGTTGAGGGTAAGATTACAGAAGCAAGCCTTTCACTCCTGTGCAGGGCTTCTTAACCAGTGCCTCACTGACCTCTGACAGAAGATGAAGTATCTTCGGGTTGCCTGTTTGTTAGGAGACAAAAAAATACCACTGAGAACATAGGTTGTACTCAAGAATGACTCAGTGTCTTTCAGCATATTTTTTCCACTGTCATTGAATTATATTAAGGAAGTTGCATGCTGTTAACCTGTGTTCTCAGAAGTTTGAGGAGGAGGAACAGGAAAGGTGGCTTTGGTCTCTTCTGCTGTTCAGAAATGAAAGGAACACTTTGATCCCTGCCATAATGTGGAGGAGTCTCAGTGCTGGAGCAGCACTGGAAACCAGTGAGCATCACCCTGGGCAGAGCAAGCCCCTGGTCACATAATGGGCATCCTGTCTGTGGGCACCCTGCCACAGCTTGCAGGATTTAGAGTCAGGACCCAGTTTACAGAGAAGGAAAAGAAACCAAATTTCCTTAGCTGTTGAGTTAGCATTTCCATATTCTTGGAAAGGAAGCCATGGCAGTATGAAGAGCACCTGGAACAAATTCCTGTTTTATGCACAATTGCTATGGCCTCATTTCGTGTAATAACAACCATGGCTATATTTTACTGTTTTATGGGATGTATGCTTGGTTGCCTTTTTTATCTAAAATAATCTTGTATTGTGGAGGTAAAGTTATGACAATGCAATAAATCAAAGCTATTTGGTACAAAGACTGATTAATAAAGTAGCCTATTAGAATGCAGACTATTTATACAATGAAGAAAACCAAGAAGAGTTCATAGGATCATGGGATAATTCAGGTTGGAAAGGACCAGAAGGATCATATTCCAGCTATGGGATCAGATCAGGATGCACAGGGCATTATCCAGGTGCAACAGGGAATTTTTCAGTTCACGACAGCAAGGTATACTGTGAGAGCTGCGTGTGGGACAAGGAAGAGAGACAAATTAATTAAAAATGGTAAAAATGGCTGAACTATGTGGGGAACAGGCAGCAAAGCCTGTGCTCATTTCAGCGCACTCCCCACTAATCCTGGGATTAAACTAAAGACACTCAACTTTTACCATTCTTCCAATGTCAGCAAATACTAGTGAAACCCACTGGCAAAATGTTCCATCCCTCCCTGTTGCAGGTAGAAGCAGAAAATGGCAACCTATTACTTGTACCATTCACGCTGCAGAGGTCTGTACTGCTGTGCAGGATGGTGTGCAGCGAGGGAAAGCTTCCCATTCTCTGTCCACCAGGGATGTTTATTATCCTAAACCCAGAGAAAAATTACCTGTACAGTAGCTATTGGAAAAGATAATGAATGTTGCAAAGCCAAGCAAACTGGTGTTGGTAAATGCTACGACTGAGATTCCTTGAGTAATTTGTTATGCGTTAATTATGTGTGCATTATGATGCAATCTATAATTACACCCTCACATACAATATTTCTCATAGAACTCCTGCCAATTTCAGATAAAAGAAAAAAATGAAGAAAAAAAAAAAACACATGGCCACTTAAGAAGCCCTGACTCTCTGCGGGATTTAGGCTCTTAAAATACCTTTGAGAATCTGGGTCTTAATGAGGAGCGATTCAATATTTTGTTTTCTCTTTGTTCAGTATGGAGCCACATGACTTATTTAATGCACTATCTTCAAACTCTGCTCTCAACATCTAATGATTAATGTCCTCATGGGCTTTTTTATAGTTCTCCCCTACGAAGTACACAAGTGTTTCACAAATATTAATGCATTTATTTTCACGGCATCTCCATAAAATAAAGATTTATTGCCATTCTCTTTATTGGGAAATCCAGAGGCAGATAGGTTAAGGTGAAAACTATGAAGTTTTGGGTGCCTAACTTGCAGCTCCTAGCAGTTTAGCATTCTTGAGCACAGTGCAGCATTTTGTATTTTCAAAGCACAGATCCTCTTGGCAACCGTGAACATGCAGTGCTTTTGTACATCAGAGTCCGGAGTCTCAAGGCATGCACTCATAAAAGGCGACAAAAGCAACTGGAATAACATCAGATGAGGCTTGGAGGAAGAGGCAGAAGCCTGACATCACTCCTGGGCAAAACGTTGAAGCTGCTGAGGCAGCACTTGATTAATAAAGAATTAAAACCGAGTAAGATAATTAGAGACAGTTGACCTGGATTTAAGAAAAAGAAACCTTGCCACACTACCAATTCTTAAATGAGCTCATAAATTTGGTTAATGAAGATGAAGGTCCTGCTGTACTGTATTAGCATCTGGAGAGTAAGAAAGATAAACCTGAGGTAGCTCTATGTTACCGGGTTGTTCTCTTCTAGACACAGTGGTGACACCAGAAGAGCTGAAGTCCATCAGCTTCTTGGGATCATTTCCTTGCTAGAAATTAGTTCCCTTTGCACTCTGCCTGCAGAACTGCTCCTGCATTCATCCCTGCTTCAGAGCAGGGCAAATTGGCAAAGTTCATTCTGATGGCCAATTTAAATTGCATGAGCTTGTCAGGAGAATCCTCCTTGAGTAGAGTTAAGGAGCTAGCTCAGATATTTCTATACCTGTCAGCTGTCGCCCAGCTGTCTTTCTAAATGTTGAATTCAATTCCCTGCAGAAGCAGTGGCACAGCTCAGCTCTTCTTGCAGCCTCCCACCTCGTTTATGATTCACCACTACGACAAAAGGGGCAGGGTCGTATGAGGAACAGCCTTCCTCACTGCAAAGTGACCCACATTGAAAGCAGGCTTGTCCTGTTCACCAAACAAGGCAAACCCTTTATGGAAAAAGCAGGAGGTACTCATGTAATTAAAGGCTTTTGTCCCAGTACAAACAGAAACACTGCACTCATTATTTATACATGTGTAACATAGACGTGTGAGTACAGACACACACACAGACCAAATGAGATTTACATAGGCTTCCTTACCCGGTGTAATTCCTTACTTTCAAGTGTTTGATTTTGCATTCTTTGTGGTGTTTTAATACAGGGCTTTTTCTCTGTGTGTATACATTAAAACAATGCAAGAAATAATGAGTGCTCACACAAGACAAGTTACACAGTGTGTATCGTTTTTAGACACAGATGGTTTGAATGCCTTAATGGAATGTAGGGAAATTAGGTAGGAATTAAGTCAGTCCAGTGGCTTTTTTATTTTAAACAGATCTTCAAATACTAGAATTAAATAAATTAAATGAAATGAACAATTAAGTTAAATTAAATTAAACACAGGCTTTGAGCTGGATTCCTGCTTCGAAGGACCAAAGTCTCAAACAGCATTCATTCTACATTCCCTTGGTCATGAGACTGTAGTCAAATATCTGATGTTGAACCTCACCAAGTGTAAATATATTGTATATATTTTCTGCATCCTCCTCTGTGGCTGCTGACAGATTCTTTGCAGAAATAACGAGACTGGAATAGTAATCCTTAGAGTTCGGTAGAAAGATGGGTACATTTCACCTATAATGGGAATCACAACCTGCTACATGCAGATGGCTACTGCCACTTTTACGGTGTAACTTGATTTCTAATGGGAATGCAAAAGCCAGACAGCACCTAGGATATTCCTTGAGGATTGAGAGGAAAGGAATCACGACACCCTGAGGTAACTCAGTGTCTCAGAATGCAGCCCTCAGACAGATAAATTACACCTTGCATGCAGACTAACTGTGCAGGTGTGTGCATGTGCTACTGAAAATAACCAAACAAATGTAAGGACGGCAGCTCACAGCCTAATTGCCTCGAATGTATTAATCACTAGGTTCCAACCTCGCAGGACTAAACCGGCATATTTAGTGAGGATAGAACATATAATCAAGAAACTCATTTGCACATGAAATATTTCCTTTTGCTTTTTTAAAATTTATACCTGAGTAAAAGAAACGCTCAGTGGAAAGTGTTTCATTCCATGCCTGTTCCTCTACTGCACACGAAAGCTCCGACTCACCTGGCATCCAAATGGCTTTGCTGTGAGTGAGTGAACTCCAAGGAACGCAGTCTTCATATTTCCTTGATCCTGCCCATCCATTTTTGCTTTATATGGCATTCTCTGATGCTGTTCCCTAAATCACAGACAGGAATCAGTGGGATAACTGGCAAAGACCCTGCTAAATTCGGCCAGCCTTAATGCAGCCCAAGATACTCTCCCATTGCCTATCCACAGGGAGTACCCGCACCATTGGCCATGGTTCATCTCCTAGTTTCAGTTCTCCACAATAAATCCTTTCAAAAATATCAAGAAGAGCACATTCTCAATTCTCTGCATACCATCCAACCGTGACCGTGCACATATGGTTTAAGAGGGAAACAAGAGTGTTAATTAGTTCAAGTCAAAGAAAGTGCGTGTTGATTTTGCTCAAGAAAATTGTTATGAAAAAAAATAACCGCCACAAGAACAAAGGGAAAAGAAAGAGGTGGGGGGGAAATCATAGCTTTTTATTTTTTATTTTTTATTTTCTACCAACATGTTTGAAGATTTGGGGGAGAATTAGGCTTGCACTGCTAGGAGTTAAATAGCTTGTAGCTACCTAGAATCCAGGTCAGTTTGTGTAAATACAGCTCTGCGGTGCGGTCAGCTCAGCAGACTTTGTCTTTCCAGGCACATCCACCAATCTGTACCCTACCCCACAAAGGTCACTACTCCCTCTCCAGCACTCTAGCAATGTTGTCTTGTGTTGTTAGACCTGATCCTGGAAATACCAAGTTCCTATTTAACAACACATTTTGTTGTTTGTTTGTTGGCGTTTTTTTGTTGTTGTTTTGTGGGTTTTTTGTTTGTTTATTTGTTTTTCAGCCTGAGCATATGCAGCCTAAAATCAGGGAGCAGCTGATTTTCATTTTGCTCTGGACCAGGTTGAATATGGCTCACCAGGATGCTACCCTGTGTGTCCATGGGGAGGTGAAGCCATCAGGCCTACCAAGTGTTCTGCACCAAATGGCTGCCACAGACCTGCCCCAGCCTTTTCTGCTGATGCTGGGTCTGTGGAGTCTGAGAAAACAGCAGCCAGCTAGAAAAGGCAAGTTGCTCTCCATCTGGAGGCATCTAGTTAGCAACATATTGCTTGGAGGGAACAGCTGCCAGCAGCAGCCAGTGGAGAATGGGAGGTTACACCTGGGGAGAGGAGAAATGCTACAGGAGAGGGAAACAACATCTGGCGTGGGGAGGTCTGGCTTAAGGAAAAAGAGAGACAGCAAATAGCAAGCAATACTGGGAAGAAACAAACTTGGTATAGGATGACAGGGGAAAGGGAAAATAAACTTTCCTCCCTGCAAAGTTCCTGTTTGTGGTTCATAGAACGGTAGAATCTTTTGTGTTGGAAGGGACCCTTAAAGACCATCTAATCCAACTCCCCTGCAACGAACAGGGACACCTACAGCTACATCAGGTTGCTCAGAGCCCCCTCCACACCTTGAATGTCTCCAGGGACAATGCACCAACCATCTCTCTGGGCAACCTGTTCCAGTACCTCACCACCCTTATCATTAAAAATTTCATCCTTATATCCAATCTAAATATTTCCTCTTTTAGTTTGAAACCATTGCTGCAATTCTCCATTAACTTCTCTCACTTATTTTTAAAGGCAATGGGAGAATGTTCCTGGAGTCAGTTATTTCGATTTTTTTTCTTAGAGCTTAAACTCATTCTTCTCTTATTTTCAGCTCAGAAGACAAACCTGTATTCCATTAGTTAATGCAGATGCAAACTGTGTTGCTCACTCATCGGAGACCTCAGATCAGTGCATGTTGGGCATTAGCTGACAGTAAAAAAAGGAAAAAGATTGTGGGTAATGGGTTTTAAAGTTTAAGACCGAGTTTCTTTACCTGATTTCATTATAGATAGAAAAAGGAGGTGTGGTACAAAGCTCAGACAACTTCTTTTAAAAACAGAAATAGAAGAACAGAGTCCAAGTTGGATGGAGTTCACAGGCTGCTGTTTTCTTTAAGTGAATTTACCTAAATCTTCCGTGAACTTTAAATCAGACTTTTCTGCTGCCCTTCCCTTCTAATTGCAGGAGGTGCAGACTCCTGTGCTGTGACAGATATTAGGCATCCATAATCCTCTCATTTTTCAGGTTGGCTGCTACTGTCATGGAAAACATTGGTATCAGCTTCACCTTTTTGCAAAACAGTCAGCATTTGGTTTGGCTGAACAAAAAATATTTTGGAATGGACCTCAATGACCTTCTGCAAATTGATAGCTGGCTTTCAACAAGCAAAGCTGAGTCATCAGTTGAATGGGGTTGAAATTCAACCCATATATCTGTAGCGAATCTTGCATTTCCAGTGCAATAGGCTTTGTGACATTCAGGTTTTAAAACAGCTTTGAAGAGCCCCTGATCAGAGTTTCACTGTGCAGGGTACATTACACATGATACCTGGGAGGGAGTGAATTTAGACACAGTTTGGTCATTTGGATTCTCCTGTTCTATATGAATTTTCATTGGAAATTTTCAGTTCCTCAGAGGGAAAAAAATTCTGGCTCCATCCAGAATCAGAGTCTTCTCATAGATTTGGTCCGTAAGAGCACTGGAGTGAGCAAGTGGTTCACCTTCTTTTATTAACAAGCCCCTTCTTTGTGGGGTTTGTGACCAGGTTTTGATGAAGTCCACAATGTTTGCAACATCCTTTTCAAATCTAATCCACTAATACAGGGAAATTTAGGCTCCTCTGGACCAGAAGGACTATGTCATCAATTTTACTGAATGTTTTAGGAAGTTTGTTGAACTTCTGAACCTTCTTCAACCTCTCCCATCAAGTACAGTGCAACAAAATTCTCACAGAGTGAACAGTTTCATTGCTGGCAGACTGCTTAACTGGGCAGAGGGCAGCAAGATACTTTTATTTCATCTCCCAAAATGTAACGCCTCCTTTAAGCATTTAATTAAGTTCTGTTTTCAGATTTTCCCAACATTGTCAAGAGAATCCCCGGGATCCGTACCTTCTACAACAGTTTCCTAGAGTGCCAAGTTTCCAGCTTACAGCCTTCTCTGACAGCCTGACTGCAAAGCCTGCTGCAGGCTGCCATTTCACAAGCTGCATCATAATATTATTCTCAGTAATTGTTAAGTCTCAGCTTTAGCAGGAATTATACAGATCCTGTAACCACCTTCTATAATCCGGTGAATGCTACATGAGCAGTCATGTTGTTACCCACTACAGCAGGCACAGAACCACTTGTACTTTGTAATATAAAGTGCTGTAATTTTGCCCACCACAGCTCAGTCCATCATTTTTTCAAAACTTCCCTTGTGCTTTACAGAACCATGGTTTCCATTATCTCATTTTTAACAAATGAGGTTTGAGTATTTGTTGTGAGTCTTTGAAACGCCGGGCTGACAGTCTGCTTATACACAAAGAAAGTGAACTTAGCTTCAGGTCTACATCTCCACGTAGGGATGTATTTTCCTCTTGTTGAGCATAATGGCTTTGCAGTGCAAGGTGGGGGTTTTTTGTTGTTGTTTGTGGGTTGTTGGTTTGGGGTTTGTTTGTTTTTTTGACAAAATGAAGTGTTGTGCTCAGTATATCAGGATGTTGCATTATACTTTCTTCTTCCTCAAAAGTAAGTTACCACTTTCTTTGTTCACTTTGAAGGACTTCTGTTTTGTGGGAATATACAAAAGCTCAGTGTTTCCAGTGTTTGACTTGAGCATTTTTTTTCCCCCAAAGAAGGAACAGAAGCAGTGTGAAAATGTTTTCTGGGCATTTAGTTGCACTTTGCACAAAATTTGCTACAGAAGCAAAATTTGCTGTCACAGGTATCTGAACAATGGAATCACTGCTGAAAAGAGAGTGAAACCAGGGCATGAAGAGAGAAAAGCCATGTTTTCCAGAGCTATAGGCATAAATTATGCCTAATAAAGTACCTCAAACACCCAAGCAGGCAATTAGCATTTGATTCTAATTGCCGGTAGCAAGGGACATTCTGAGCACTATCCAATCTCCCTCGCTTTTTCAGCATCTAGTTTAAATACCATGTAAGACGTGTGAAGTTTGGAGCCTATCATACCTCTGCAGCCAGGGTTAAGAGCTGGACACCTCCAGAAAGCAATGCATAGCATGCAAAGCTGCCTGCCTTACGTTAGCTGTTGTGTGTCTATCCACACTAAACTCTTTCTAACAGCCACTTCAGTATAGCTAAACTTAAAATACATGCATTTCTTTTTCAAACAGAAGAAGCAGTGTATAATTACTTACCCCTTCAGGAATCCAGGATTCCTTAAAATCCTGAATATTAAGGAAAATGCAATTTTAACAATAATCTATGGTACTCAGCTAATCTGGATTATTTTCCTGCCTTTACACACATGCTGTACTCTTTCTCAAAGTCTAGGACATAGTGGAGAAGAAGGAGCTTGTCTCTGCTATTCATTTTTACTGGAAAAATGACTACTTCTCACAAAATGAACCCCAAATCCAAAGGCTCAGAGGCTTTGAAAAGGCCCAGAAGGCAGAACAAGGCAATGCCATGCATTCCTCGTGCCTTGGCACAGTGAGGCTTGAGTGAAGAACAACAAACCAAGACTCAGCGGAGCCAGGTTTCCACCACACTTCCTGCCCTTAGGAAAAATTTCTTCTCAGAATGAGAGGTGAGGCACAGACTACCTAGGGAGGAGGTGGAGTCACTGTCACTGGAGGTGTTCAAGAAACATGTAGATGTGGCACTGAGGGATGTATTTAGGGGGCACTGGCCCTCTAATTATGGTGGGGAAGGGTTGGTGGTTAGACTCAATGAGCTTAGAGGTCTTTCCAATCTTAACAACTCTGATTTTAAGACAAGTGGTTCCAGCCTGCAGCATTAGAGCTGAGCAGGCAATGGAGCATTTCTCCTTACCTTGGAGATGCGGGGAGAAAAGGGGCCAGGGTTTCACACACGGAAATGTGCTGCAGGAGGAGAGGAAGCAGCACAGTGAGCAGAGATGTACTTGAGTGCAGAGCCCAGGTTCACTGACCTGATTTTTAGGGATAAGGATGAAAGGCACCAGAGCACACTCTGGGGATCTTCAGCTTGGTCTGTGCTACTCACAGTCGGCTGATGCCCTGGGGAGGATCTGCCTGTAATCCCTCTGAGGCTATCAGAAGACGTATACTCCTTAGGGCCCAGTAAGAACAAGTTTTTAAAAGTCTGTAGAGGGGGTATGAGAAGCAACATTTCACTGTTTAACTGAATGCCCTTCCTGATAATAACACAAGAGTATAGGTCTGCCTTCTTCTCACCAGAATGTGGGACAGTGATTTGTCAGTCCCCATGAAAGACCTCTACTCTCTGCTGGAGAGCTCACATACAGAAAAGCTGGGATACTCTTACTTTTAGATAACTAATAGATGTTAATTAATGGCATCAGTCTGTAAAATCCTGCTTGTGATTCAATACAAGAACAATTCAGTAATGCCACATATTATGCTGGGTGCACGTGTTAAGCAGATATTCAATATATTAGTTGTTTCCCAGGCAATTGTAACAATTTTTTTTTCCTTCCCCCCCCCCCCCCCCTTTTTTTTTTTTTTTTTTTTTTCCCTTTTCCTTCCCCAGAGAGAGTAAAATGTTTCAATTGACTCAATTCTCCATCATAATTTTACTGCTTAATCCCCAGGGCCAGAGCAATTACTTTCCTTTTTCCTTTGATATCCAATGCCCTCCAGCTGGGTGCTAGATTAGCAGACCCAGGTGCTAAATTTAGTAGAATTAGTGTGCATAAGCACTAATTAAACTAGTCACAGCAGCCACTGCCTTCACCACGAATACCTTCCAGGCATCCCCTTAAAAAAGAAGACGTGTGAATTCACGGGCTTCCTGAGGAGCCGCACTGGGTATGGGGGGATGCTGACTGTAATCCCCAATTTAGCTACACAGAGGAGCAGCACTTTCTTGTGTTACCTCATCTGAGGGGGCCAGTGCCAACCTGGAGAAGACTATTGCATTCATAGTCTGGAAACAGAGCTGCCCTCAGCTGTTCCAAGGGAGAGGCAGCATGGCATCTGGATTATGTGCTACCTGGGTGTAAGACCTGGACAATCCCCCTTCAGAGCTTACATCTGAAGCCATCATTCTACACTGTTGCTGAAAGAGCAGCAGCTCTCATGGTTTCTTTTCCACACACTCAGTAGACAATTTCTCTAACTGCTGCTTCTGCAGATGTAGGCTGGGGTCTCTGAATTCAAGAGAGGCCTCCTTTAATTTTTAATTCCTGTGAAACACGGGAAAAATGAAAATTCTCTGGGTGATTTCTACCTTAATTTGTGCAAGGGCAATGACATGCCCTTCAGAGGATGTCTTTTAGTGGTGCCATGGAAACCTCCCCATTTTTAAAGGATTTGAGCAGTGTAATTCACTGGAAGGTGCAGAGCAGCTACTGGTGTACCAGTGAAGAGAATTCAGCTTGTTCTCCTTGAACATGAAAATGAAGATCTTAAATAACTAACAAACAAAATCCCTTAGTCTGGAGTACTCTCCTGAAGTAGAATTCATGCCTGATAATGATCTATCACAAAATGTACCAATTAAGTCCTGGTTGAGTCCTCAAAATAGGTCTTCAAGATGCGTATGTTTTGTGCTGATTCTCTCCACAGGAGCTAAGTGCACTCCAAGCTGTATTTGTTTGCTGAAACCAAGAGAAAGACATCAAGGCTTTCTGCAGAACCCAGGCTTTCACAGCTCATTCAAGCTGTTGACATTTTATTTAATCGTTAAGGAATGGGTGTACATGTGTTTTGGAGTCTCCATTTAAATGCATTACTAAGTAGCTGTGTGCAGTTCTGTGTTGTAATTGCATGGTTTTCTTAAACTTTCTGGTTTACTGTGTACCTTTGCAACAAGCGAAAAAAGTCAGCACATCCATTTTGAGCCTTTAAGACAACTGACCCTAAGCAGTCAGCAAGGGCAGAAAAAGATCACTGGTATCACCAGCCAGCTGCAATACAGTGCGGATAACACTGAAAGAGATGAGGTGGAAACAAAGTGAGTAGACAGTGTCCCCACAGCTCCAGTGGTATTTCATGAAAATGTTCAAGTGAGCTTATATTGTTTGCCTGAAATTTAGGAAGTTGACTTAAATGATAAGCAAGCTTGCCAATTCAGCACAAGTTAATTGATAACTTGAGCTCAGTAGATTAGGCTTTGAATATTGCTGTCATCATTCTTATTGGGGAGATGGAGAAAACTCTTGAAATGAAAGGGGGAAGAGCCCCATGTAGCCCTCTGGATTTGAAGGCAAATCAAGTTAAGTTGAGATGGTAGATGCTATGGGGAACGGCCCTAAGCCTCTGTATTGTGCAAGACTGTTATTTTTCTCAAGCAATTTTTCAGAATGGTGCATTAAACAGTTTTCTCTAAGCTAGAGCAGAAAAACTATGTGTATTTGTGCTCCTGAGTAGTGCTGTCTGCTCTGTCAGGTTGGCATGTGACTCCAACATGTTGTGCAACACTTAGGAACGTAAGTCTTCAGAAACTGACTGCTAGTCATTTAAAACAGGTGTTGTCTATTTTGTTCCATGATGCAGAGCCTGCTGTATCAGACCCCCTGACTTCTGGCTGAACTCACTTTTTACCATCCCCACCTATTACTGGGCTTTAGTTTCACTAGAGCTGTCCTCTGAGCTAATTAGTGTATGGCAGTGAGCTGGGGAATATGTAGGTGACATCCATTTTCTGACACAGATAGCAATTAAAGGTGTGAAATTTCAACAGCAAGGTTAAAAGCTTGAATAAATCACCATAAGGCAAAACACATGCTAATAATACATTCCTCTATCATGCCATGCACATAAATACCAAAGGAACTTCATTGCACTATGATTATTATTATCATGTCATCTGGGCAAGTTTTAATGCAAAGATCATAAATCTGCATACAAAGACTGATGTGTACACTACTCTGTGTCATACATTCCCCAGGGCAATGTCATGGAAGTGGAGAAGCAATGACTGGCAAAGGTCTCACACCACGCTGATGCTAAGCCTGTGACGGAGATTCATGATTCCTGGCTGCCAGTACCAGGCGTGTAACATTCAGCAGGCAAATATCTGTTCACCCTTCTATCCTCCTTAACTCCAGTTTCCCTCTTAAAGTCAAGAACTGCCAAAGCCAGGAGTTGTTGAACAAAGCCTTCTCCCAGTCCCCTTTAGGACTCACAAACCAGTCACAGAGACTCTGTAGTAAGTAGAGTGGCTGCAAAATATGCAGATATGTGAAATTCCTGTAAAACAAACATGCCATACCTTCTTTTTTTTTTTAAACCTAGTAATCAGTGCTTCAGACTGTAGGGCAGAATCATAGCATATCCCAAACTGGAAGGGAACCACATGGATCATCGAGTCCACACAGGACCACCCAAAGTTCAAACCCTATGTCTGGTCTGAGAGCATTGTCCCAGTGCCTCCTGAACTTGAGGATAGCCAATAAATCCCAATTATTCCATCCAAACAGCAGAAATCTCAAAGGTAATCTAGTTTGATCACTTGTACAACACCAAAATGACAGCTAAAAATGAACTAAGATCCCAAAATGGTGCTATGTATAAAACAAATTTGATTGGTATGTTCATGCTATGTATTCTGTGAGTCTTCATGTTCTCTGCCAGAGGTCTAAAATACAACCTCGTCTTTCTGCACTTCCTGCTCCTAGAATGAGATCCCTCAGTCACAGGTTGGCAAGGGAAGGCTGGACAGCATTTACTTTTCAAGATACAAGCACTCCTGTTTGTACAGACTACAGTGATCATTTAGGAACAGCACGGCTTGCTTTCTCCTCTGACAAAGATTGAGCTGCCTCTGCAGTATATTCCATCAGGCTGGGCCCTACTCCCCTTGCTTGTGTCAGGTGGCTCATCTGAAGGGAGCTATGGGGCAATGAACTGACACAGTAAGGTAGGATCAGGGACTCAGGGTGGGAATGGAAATCCATGCCAAAAAAGGCCTCTCAGACCACAGGACACCTACCCTGAGGCAAGCACATCTGTTCTCTTATAAATTGCAACAGTCTGACATCTCACCTAAGCCAGGTGCTCCTTCAAGGTCCCTGTTCTCTTCTTCCCCTACCACAGTCACACACACTTGAGAGCTGCCATTTGCACGCACAGCGGCAGATGTTCCCCTGCCTCCCTCACTTCTCAGCAGGTAGGAATTTCATCATAAATGTTATTCATAGGCATCTGGTGGATTAAGAATGTTTTTTAAAAAAAAAGTTGTTTTTTTTAATTCTGGCTATCTAACCCAAACTGTCACAAAATAGAGCACAAGATGGCCAATACAGCACAGGAGCTTCCTTGCCTGTATGCAAAAGCCCAGGAGCCGCAAGGAGCTCTCTGATATTTAAAGGGTCATCAATATCATTGAATCCAAAGAGATGGAGTTTCTAACTTCTCCTGACAGTATGCAACCTAAGTGCAGTTAAAAATACAGACAGTGGGTTTTCAAGCGCGGGGGAATGCAGTGCCAGCAATTTGAGGTCTGTGCTGTTGCACACAGAAGTTGCATACTGGGCAGTTTTTGGTTTTAGTCCTGAAGGTAGAACTGTGAGATTTATAGGAGATGACGACAGTGATTTTGACCCACTGTCCTTTCTGCAACTAGTGCCCTTGCTCTTCATGCTGTTGCTCTTGATGAGCACTCGCCGTGAGGCTCAGAACAGCACCACATCATCAGCACAGCAGCTCCTTTCAAACAAGAAAATCCACTGCAGTAGCTGTGCTATTAGCCTTCCTCCAAAGCATGCCCTGTATGCTCCATGTGCCCGCTTGCATGATTATCTGAGTGCTAGACACACCTTGACAATACATTATTTACTTTGTATGCCCCTTGGCATGTCAGATAGTTCTCTACTAAAATAAGGACAATTACAGGCACTTCCTTTTTCCTCAGGATTTTCTGATGCAAAGGGCCACTTTATTAGCTTGTCCCACAGTAAGGAAGTTAATGCAATCTCTCTTGCTTATCTATCATCATTTCCTTAAAACTTACAGACATCTAGCATCACTGATATCTCAAGCACCTCTGTCAATTTAGAATGAAATTTGCCAATAAAACCAAGAAGAATGGTGTAGGAAGACAAACAGATGACATGGCTCAACAAACTGCTTATCTTAAGAAACCAGGCTACAAAAATGACAAACAAATAAAACAAAAACACCAGAGCAGCCTCCCTCTCCCCCAGGCTGTGAGCAATTACATCCTTCCTTTCGACAAAGAGACACAGCGTTTGTCCCAGAGGAGAGGAAGAAAACACAATGCGAAAACCAGCCTGCATAGGAAGCATTCCTGTCAGGTTTAAAAAAAGCAGAGCCATTCTCTTTCTCACCCTTTGAAAACAATTTTTCCTCCATGGAACAACTCACAGTGCTGAACACAAGCCCTCAGCAAGGTGCATTGACGCGGTGCTGGATGCCATCAGCCAGTGGCATCAGGCAGTCCGACCTCCAGGCTCTGCAGGCTGAGACCAAGGCAAAGGCAAGCACGGTCCGTGCAAGAGCACAAGTGTACACGTGGGGCCAATTGGCCTTTCGAGCCTGTGAAAAGCTCCTCAGGGGCAGGAGAGCAGCCAAGGGGCAGTGTGAAAGCCAGCTGGAGCAGGAAGCTCGCTGCAGGGCCTGTGGCAGGCAATGGGCGATGAGGACACTGCAGCAGGGGACAATTATTTTGGAAAGTGAGGCTCTCCCCTGTTGGCAAGCCCTGCAGCAACAGAACTCATTCTTTGCAGGAAACCCTTGTGTGTGAGAGGAGTGTAAAAATAAAAGCAACTAGCGGTTTTATTATTATTACTAGTTTGCATAACAAAACTTTATCTTGCTCACTGCCTTCCAGCACTGGAGCTCCCTGTGCTAGATAAGTTTTGAAGTCTCTTAAAACCACTCCGAAATCAAGTTTCTGCCCCTCTTACAGGCTGAGCTTTGCTTTTTCTCTCCCATTTCTGGCATTCTCTGTTTGTAGAGGGGAAAAGACAGAAAAAAGCAATAAGAGTTAAAAAAAAATAACTGTGCACAGATGGGCCTCAACAGTGTAATCTTTCTGTGCCACTGAAAACTTACCCTTCTCTTTTGTTACTTGGATAATAAACCTTCCACAAGGCTCAAGCTACCTGGCAACCAGCAATGAAACAAGAGTTTCTGCTGGCTCTGTCCAATGCTCTACTTTGTGCCAGTTTCCAGACCACGATGAGCTCAGCATCCTAATCTGGTTTAGGTGAGGGGTCCACCCCCGCTTCCTAGCCTGCTTTGTTAAAGTCCATGTCAGACACGGCTGCTGCAAACCGAGCCTTGCTCTGCAGACCTTGGGCAGGCTGCTGAGCCTGTCGTGCATGTAACATCTCACCTACACTGGGTCCTGAATGCAGCATGAGCCTGCCTCTTTTCTCATGCAGGCTTTAGTCTGCAAGTGGGGCAAAGTAAACTGAGAAGACGTATTGCTTTCAGGTTCCTGCTCCATCCTACAGTCCACAAATGTTAAACTTGCTGACGCTACAAAACAGCATCCAGGCCGTGGCTAACACAGAATCCCAGAAGGGCTGAGGCTGGCAGGGCCCTCTGGGTCCATCCAAACCAACCCCTGTTCCAGCAGTAACACCCAAAGCAGGGTTGTCCAGGTGGCTGCTGGCGATCTCCAGGAAGAGATTCCACAGCCCCTTTGGGTAATCTATTCTAGGCTGCCATAGTAATCTGTATTTTTACCGGCACAAAGTCATAACTGTAAGTCCCACTATCCAAACACATCAATCTACATGCAAGAGCCTGGGACTGTAATTATCCACTAGATCTTAACGAGACTAAAGATTAATAACGCTCTGATGTCAAATGTTTCCACAGATTTACAGCTGATATCTTACATTTGTCCATAGTTGAACTCTGTGACTTCCTTATTTACTGCAGTATTGCCAAGATGCAGAAATAAAAGTCCATGAAGAAATACTGTAGCAGGACAAAACAAGCTTAGTGTTTTCCAGATGATCTTAGACCTTTATGCTGAAGCAGATTTTATTTCAAATAAAGATTCATAACTGTTCCAATGATCTGCTTCTGCTCTGAATTACCCACAGCGTATGCCCCAGTCAGATCAAGACTGCACATTTCTAAGTTAAATCCCTTAAAACTGCACAGAGCGATAAAGAAAGCTCTGAACTTTCTGCTGTGAGAGCAAGATTGCAGGGCAACTGTAAAAGAGTCTGGGCTGTAGCACAGAGCTGTCAGCAAGCAACTGAAGGGCTGGCGAGAGCCCCCCCAGGCTGTTTGGAAATGATGGATCTCACAGGGCAAGGGGCAGCAGGACGTGTGGGTGGGCAGGGCAGACGTACAAACTGCATTCTTCTCCTCCCACAGGATTTTCTTTACTCCTAAACATGCAGATAAAATAGAGGAAAGAGACACATTTTTCAAACCGAGGCAGCTCGTTGAAGATTTATGTTCGATCTCCAACTCCAGTGAAAAGGAAACAAAAAGGATTTATAAGGAATAAGATGAAGATAAATGCAAAAAAAGGTCACAGTGCTGTAAGATGAATGAATGGGCTGGCCTCCTGGAACAGCACGCTCAGTGCGGCTTACCCGACAAGCGGCTGTTAAATAAGCAGAAGTTTTTCAGAAGAGAGTAATAGAGCCCATCAAAGGCTTAGAAAGGTTCGTGTTAATGTGATGAAACCCCCTGGGTTTGTCACTCTAAGAAGCTAAACACAGGAGATGAAGAAGCAAAATAAATTATGAGTGGTTCAAGGTGTAGAAATTGTTCTCCTTGATTCGTCACAGCATCAAGGGGACTGCTGATGACTTCAAAATTATGAGAGAGGGTGAACATGTAGGGCAAGGAGCTCCGTGCCCCAGGGTGCTGGCAAAGACAATTCAGAAATACGACAATTTCTGAGGCTACTGAGAGCCAAGGCACAGATAATTAGGCAAGTTTATGAAGAGAGATTAAATTTTATTCCTTAGATCTTAAACCAGTCTGAAATCATTAGGGGCATGGGAGGGGCTGAGGATGCACTGCTGAACAGGGATCTTAGAATATGGGCTTCTGGAGAGAGGGTGCTTGAGTGTGTGGGTGCACCATCCATCTCAGGTCAGAGTCTGTGTAATGAAAGAGCCCTTGCAGTTCACACACAAATAGTGGGAATGTTACAGGCTTGCTTCAGAGATCAGACCATTTATTAAGGTACTCAGCCTTGGTTTCTACTAATATTTGAGCGACGGTCCTGGGCAACCTGATCTGAATGTCTATGTTTGGTGGCCCTGCTGGGCAGGGGGGTTGGAACTACATGATCCTTGGGGTCCCTTCCAACCCGGGTGATTCTGTGATTCTGTGAAGAAATTCAAGACCCTTGCCATTTTCTCTCCAGTAGACATTGATTTATGAGATGTAGCTTTTGAATACAAGCTAATATTTACTTCCTGTTCAATGACAGCAGCCATAGGCATGCTGACCCCCAGGCTGCATATGGATACGTTTATACAACCATTAAGACTGGAAAAGACCACTACGATCATCTAGTCCAACTGTTGACCAAAGAACACCATGCCCACTAACCATGTCCCTCACTGCCATATCCACATGTTCCTTCAATACCTCTAGGGACGATGACTCCACCATGATGCCCACTCTCTGGGCAGTCTGTTCCAATGTATTACTTACTCCTGAGAAAAAGTTTTTCCTAATGTCCAAAACCTGATCCTTCCCTTGGCAGCACAGCAAGCAGGCATTGGCTTTGCCCTGGTCTCGTAAGAGCCCTGGGGCTTTCTCCACAAAGAAGCAATAATTGGCTCCTGAACACCTCCTGCAAAAGGCTGGTAGCACACTGTGGGTCTGCTCTGCATGGACCACTCTTCATTTAGGCAAGCTTAGCTTCATCCAAATCTCTGCAAACAGCACTCTTGCTTTCCTCGGTTAACGCAACTGTGGCTTGCACATCAACTATCTTCATTAGAAAACAATTAGGCCCTGATCTCTTTTATCTTTGTGATATCTGATGGGGGAAAATTATTCAGTCGATTAAGTGGTGATGCTGCACCAGCAGCTTTTTACTTCAAACTCCAGATAGACAAATCAGGCCAGATTTTGTCACTGTTAATCAATAAGTCTCAGAGTACAATGTCAATGAAACCCACATTCCCTCAAAAGTATCATTAATGACATCAGATGGGCTAAAATAAGAGTTCCAATAGATATAATGAGACACCTTGAAATTAACTCCATTATATTCCAAATATTATTTCAATCTTCACAGTGAAGGAGGGACCATTAACTGAGCACCTACTGAGGATGATAACTGTAACCAGGAAAAAGCTGATTAAGGCCTCCACATTTTTAAGGATTGTAAGACCATTGTTTATTTTACAAAACAGTAACACTGAGGACAGTGATGAATTGTTATAATTACAGTGCCTCAACCACTGGATGCAATGCATTCTGTTAAAAAAATATATTAAAATATGGATTTTTCCATCTGTGATTGGGCAGGATGCTCTGCAGTGCAAGCATCAGCAGAGATCTGCCAGGAGTGACCCAGTGTCCTTGGCTGCAGCAAAGCCAGGCCACCAGGAAGGAGTATGCCTACACTAGGGTAAATGAGGGCAGAAATTGACTGAAATGAGAATTTCAGCCTTTTCTTTGCCACTGTGCTCTATTAGTGGTTTTTGTTATTGAAGCCAGAAATTCCCAAGTGGGCATAGAAAGAAGTTCCTATTCATTTTAAACATCTCTCATCTGACTAACTCACTCTGTAATCTAAAATTAGGGAGTCTCGGAGGAATATAATCTCTTCTGGTCTTCTTTTCTGCTGATGTAATACTACTTGATCATAAGAAGTCACACAGAGGCATCAAAGCCCATTATGTGGTTCATGTTCACCTTTGGCTTCTCTGTCTCCTCATTAGTCAACTGTGAGATCAGTTCAGTGTGCCAACGGCCTCAGGTATTGCATCACCTGCCTAAGAGGAACAGCAAGGAGCGAGAAATGTTTTACTGGAATTTGCATCATTCTTTCAGTTTTTCCTTTAATTGACAGAACAAAGGCTAGCTATAAGCAGAGAGAAACCCCTTTACAGACCAACTTGTAGAATATATACCCTGCATCATGGAATCCTTAGAGTTGGAAGGGATCCTTAAAGTTCATCTAACACAACTCCCCTACAATGAACAGGGACATCTACAGCTACATCAGGTTGTTCAGAGCCTGGCTTTGAACGCCTCCAGAGATAGGGCTTCCACCACCTCTCTAGGCAACATATTCCAGTGTCTCACCATCTCTTCATCCACCAGCTGGTCAATCACACGGACATAAAATCCACAGAGCTGACTTGCTGTTGCTTGCATAGTGCCTTTGTCTTAGTTCAATGTACGTGCTTGTGGGTAGCATTCGAAAGCTTTCAATCCCTCACAGAAAGCTAAGGCAAATCACCCACTTTAATCCTTATCCAGAAAGTTAATAGTCTACAATAAATACTACATATGACTTCTTCTCTGGCATTCCTTCCTTATTTTAATGCAAAGAATGAAAAGTCCTCACTTAATCAGCAGTCATTTAATATGTTGTTTTCTTCTTGTCAAAGCTCAGCATGAGACTGTTGGCCTTCCTCATGGCATACTGTCCAGCCCCCGTGGTGAGGGCAGAATTCGTCTTTTCCTCATGGCCGCATCCACACTGCACTACAGCATCCAAGTCTTTGGAGAGTATTAACAAACTTACATAACCCCCCTGAAAATGCTCTGTTGCCCTTATTTTACAGTGAGGCAGCAGACACACAGGGAGATGTAGCTTTCTTGGAAGGCCAAAGTTATGTGTTCAGAGCACGTTTTGCCAATTCCTGTTCAAATTTTGAGGGTTTAATGCATCAAACCAGATCACAGATGGGCACAGTAATGGGAATGACCAAAAGCAGCAGAACACCTGTAGCACCTCACCAGAGCTCTGTAGCTCAGACTGGGAAGGAACCCCTTTCTCTAGGACCACATTCAGCTGCCATAGACTGTTTTCACCTTCTACCAATGCCTGCTTCATTCACCACATGCCTTCCAACTTCTGCTGTTAGCAAAGAGGGGGTAGAAGACGGTTTCAGGGTAAATGGGAATGAATGGAAGGCACCTGGATTACTGGCAATTCCCAAAAACATTAACAGGAGTGTTGTCTGAAGTTCTGAAACTCAACCTTTGATGCTTCAAGTACATACTTCCTGCAGTACTTTTACACAAATACCCAATTAATTATCAGTCATTGGCATTCGTGTGTTTGATGTTGATTAGCAACTCTGCATCAAATTAAAATTTCTGTCCAAAGTGTGTGGAATCACCACGTGGTTGACCAGGAACTGACTGCCCAGAAGCAATTATTCTCTTTTAATCCTACCTCATTTGTTCAGAACAGAGCAGATGATGGTGGGAAGCTCTCTCTGGGGAGAGAATTTACTGTTTGTGTTAGCAGAGTGCCTTGGAAAGGAACGGAGCAGATCTTAACTGGAGTTGGGAATAAAGCACTACCCATTGGACTGCAACATGGATGGTACCATCTTAGTGCAGCTTAGGAAATGGTCTGAAAATGTTTGGCCAGCATGATGCTCTTCTGGTAGGAGTTTAATTGGTTGGCAGGAAAAAAAAACAAAAATAAAAAACAGCTATTCAAGGTAAATTTTATGAATGCCAGATAGTAAGGAACAGCTTATAAAACCAACCCTTAAATCAGCTGCCCCAAGGCTCCCTGCCACTACTTTGTGTTTCTTCAGCTGCAGAATGAAATAGCAACAAGTTCCCTCTGCGGGTGCTGCTCAGGGGAGATCTCAATGTTGATTGCTTCATCCTGCAGGGAATGGGGCTCACTGCAAGGACTTCTGCCCAGAAGGCCATGCATATTTCTGGGGGCATCTATCTGGTCTGAGTGTGTATGTGCTAGGGATGAGAGGGGATTTTTTTCTGAAGTTCAGTTGTTTGGAGAGAGAAATAATTTATGTAGTTCATTGTGCTCAAATGAAGTCGACTTTGGCTTAGAAAACAAAACAAACATAACCCCTAGAGCTTGTGTGTACAGTCTGTATTCAGTCTTTCTAGGTATTTACATTCTGTTATGGATCTTCAGAAGTTTGCACTGGTAATTTGTTTGCCCTAGAGTCATACCAAATGCTTAACCCATCAGCACACATCTCAACAAGAACCTTTCTACTTCTGTGTCATCACTGTAGACATGCAAAATAGCTTAGATACCCTCAGATAAAAAACAGATGAACGTTCAAATATCAGTAAAAGTTGATTTGTTAAAGAGCCTGGAGGTACAAGCTGTAAAGGGAAAGAAAAAGTTAAAAAGTCTTTTAGCAACGTATATCGGAAGCTTCTCATATGCATAGCAAACTAATGTTTTCATTGCTGCTTGCAGAAAAATCTCCCACATTCCACATCTAGGGTTGTTTACAATAAACAACGTTTTTGCCTGTTCAATACTGAGAAATGTGCCTTAAAAACTGAATAAAAGAAGGAGAAAAAAGTGCCCCTTTTCACCCCTGCTGCCAAGCTTGCTTTTTGAGCCTACTGGGCATCTTCAAGGGGCTGCAGGAAGGTAAAATTAATAAAAATAACCCCACACATTACCAAGGACAATTCAAACTCTATACCAAAACAATTCATAGTCATTCTAGACAGCTTGAAGGAGTCCTTACCTAGGAAGACTCATCTCTTTTCTCAGGTTAGAAAACTGCCCAGTTACAAAGGTATGAGAAGTTTTGTGAATGCACCCCAGCACTGAAGTTGGTTCAATGCTGTTCCATAAAAGAAAACCTTTTCCTCCTCTTTTCTTGCACCAGAAAATCAAAGTCTCAGCACGGCACTCCCCCCGCTAGGAATGACGTCAGTATTCTCTCCAACTGGTTTGTGATGAGATCTTGTCATTTGGTTGTTGTGGCCATCCAGCAGGCACAGATCGTCACCAAAACGGCCTGGTGATAGAATTCCCGCAGTCACAGACTGTAAAATACACGCATCTGGAGCACTGCTTAAAGTGATGTTAAAACCCTTTCTTTGACCCCGTGGCCACTCCTATGTGGTACACCACAGCCAGTTATCGCCTTGTCAAGGAGATAACTCCCTCCATCACTGCAGCTCCACAGTACTGCTAAAGCCAAGAAGTGCTCCAAAAGTCAAGCTCAGCGTGCTGTGGTTATCCTGCATTTCTAATGGAAACTTTTTTTCCCGGCAGCTTCCTTTGCTCACAGCTGACTCTAGATCAGTTACCCTGACGTAATGAGGGGAGAGTCCACAGCCCTAGGATATTACACCAGGAAACAAAAGAGAAACAATCAATTTCCTTTGGTCCCTCTGTACAGAGTTGACAGTGGGGATCCTCTTTTCCAGGTATTCCTCAAATACTGCTTTACCCCATTCATTCTCCTTCAGTGACCCTTGCTTTAAATATTAGCCCTCAGCAATAGAGGATTACAGAACAAGCATGAAAAATAACGGCGTCTGAAGATCTCTTTCCACAGACTCTGTCTGAATTTCTTCCCTTTGACACCAATGTTCCTGCTATCCCCAGCACTACTACTGAAGCTCACGGGTAGTGGAGGGCTGAAAGTCAACTCAGCAGATGCTGCAAATGCCACTGCTCCCTGCTGAGCTCATTTGAGAGACTGCTGCTTGCGAATTTAGCTCTGATTAAGTGCTTGGAGACTGGGAGCACAGTAGAATGAAATTCTCATTCTCCTTCCTGGAATTGGCATAGCATTAAGCACTGTTCACCTAAGCTTTCTCCAAGCAGTGATTAACTTATGGAAGTTGAATGTCTTCATGTCCTGCTGGCTTCTGGGCTAGAAATGATAAGGAATGCCAATACCTATGGATAGCACTGTGGTGTTGATGGTGGAGAGAAAGGATTTTGACCAAAACTGAAGATTCATCTGAACTCTTAAATCTGATTTTAGACTTCCAGTTCTGATTTTAGATTTTGCTCCAGGCACGCGTATTCTTTCTCTGTTAAAAACAGTTATTATTTCAGTGCATTTATAGACTCTTGAGCAACTACTAGAAAGAGTGGAGTGCTGATCCAGAAATCAGAAGACTTGGTAATCTGTTTGTCCCCTTTTGGAATGACCTTTTAATCCACTGCTAGAAAGTGCTTCTAAAAATCAGTCATTTATACTGCCAAAGAGTCTTAATGCTCAGCAAAAACAACAACAACAACAACAACAACAACAACAAAAAACAAAAAACACCTACCTCTAAATTCCAAAGAAAATAGTTAAAAACACAGTTTCAGTTTAAAATATCGGTTATTTTCACATAACAACCATTCTTCAACATGGTACCATTTAATCTCTGCTGTGTAACTATGAGCACAATATTTTTTCCAATACATAATTTTCTCCGCCATCAAAATATCACCGTGAGCAACACCTCATGGGAAACACATTAAAGAAGGTAAACCTGCTTGATTACTGCTGTGGGATCAGTTATGTCAGCAATGCCAAGCAAAATTATGGGTCACACAATAACCCACAGCATCAGCCCTGTGCCTACCATTAATTTGTACACAAGCAGATTTCAAACGGTTGCTGTCTTCACAGCCTCAGCATGTCCTGCAGAAAGGATCTGATGCCTCCAAACCAGAGCTGACCACGTCTATGTGAAGCGCCAAGAAATAGCACCCAGGAACTGAAGTAATGCCGGTGCATGAAGCAGTAATGAGAGAAGTCATGGGGAGGAAGGAAATGGGGACTGACACATTGGGGAAAGTGTTCTTTGACAGAAGACAGGTGATGGCAACTTTTGGCATAGTTGATATACCCAAGAAACAGGAGCAAAGGATGGCCCCCAGAGAGCTGCAGGGAAGATCACTTGGTCTATTTCGTGCAAGCCAAACATTCCCACATAGGCGATTTTCATTATATTCACTGTGCAAGAGGGAGAGAGGTAGTTGGCCTGGTAAATGGTTTAGGTAAATTACAGATTTTATTGACAAAAAAAAGCTATGCTGAATTGAATGGATCTATAGATGCCCTCACCTCTGAGGCACAGGCTTCAAAAGGAAGATTTGCAAGCAAGAAAACATTGAAGTCTGAGAGTTTTTGCACAGCTCTCAGGGTAATTCACATACAAGAGTTCATATTAGTAGGATGTTGGCACACTCTGGTCATGCGATATGAAATACATTTCCTGGAAGCCCAGAAAAACACTTCTCTCTTGTTCAAAATGGAATTTGTCTAGAAGTCCTGAATATCATGAAGTATTAAGTTGAGAGGTTGCAAACAGGAAAAGCACTCGTTTGACAATACGAAAATATATATGACTCCATTCTCGGGAGATCTTACTTTACTTTCTTTTTAAATTGCTAATGTACAGAACTGAACTGATGGGCTTTCTATTTCAGGATGTTAAACATATTGGGCTCCAAGAGCAATTAAGAGATGACTAATACATTTGTGCTCTTCTTTCGCTTGTTTTTATTGCTGTGGTTTATTTTTCCAATTTGCTTGTTTCTCAAGGTGGTTCTTCAACCTCGCCAGGGGAGTGCATTGACTTTTGTCACCGTATTCCCAAGAGCAAATGTGCAGAGAGTCTGGTTCCTCATGCTAAGGTTTAAGGATATTAAAAAAAGCAGGACGGAGTCAGCTGGAGGCCAGTGGCTCTGCTGAACTTGTCAATAACTCATCTAGGCTGGGGAAAGCAGAGGGAGAAATTTTTGCAGTTCCTTCTGCCACCACAGAACTTCCTTCAGCAAACTTCACATCTTGGCTCTGCTACAGTCAATTCCCAAAGCACGTCTGTGAATGTCTAAACCTAAACAAACAGGAAGCAATGACAGTCTTGGGGACTATTGGCTGCTGTGAACTCAGACTTAGGGAAAAGTATGGGGGCTCGAGAATGTGGGAAAGTTTGCTCATATTTCTTGCTGCTAGACTGGCAAATGAAGACTATCCAGTTGCTGTAGTGAGTGGGGGAACTAACATCAGCTGGCTCTTATGCCTAAATACATCCTGAAATTCATATGCATGACCACACGAAGGCTGGAAAATAAACCTCCAGACTCAAGAGTTGTGGCTGATCAAACACACATCAGTTTATTGCTTTTCCCAGGCAATGTGATTTCCTAAAGAAGAAATCACTGCAACTTGAGTTAAAAGACCTAAAGCAGGCCATTTAATTGTGCTACTCCAAGACTGGTGATGTTTTGCATGATTCCATCTCCTGCACCCCTTTGTACTGTGTGTATATTCAACACTATTTCCTAGAACAAGACTTTTGGGAATACAAGTTGGAAGACATTCAGATATCTCAAGCTTGCAGATGTCTGTGTTGCAGGACAAAGATCATAGAGCAAGCTTCACTAAGGCAGGGTTCTAATAGCTACAGCAATTTGCAGGAGGAGCTACAGACCTCTGGAGTCATGTTCCCTATGGAGACCTTGGGCACTCCTAACTGCTTTCTCCTCACTTGTCTCTGTCCACATGAGGTCTCAGCACACCCAAGGGTGCAGCACCCACACCTACATCTCGCCACCAGTCCTCAAGGGCTTCAACACATTTTGGTGCAAACAGAAAAATGGTCTTGTTTTAATTTTCAGTAGCACTATTGGAGACAGGACCTGGCTACCAAGAGAGGAGAGAAGTAGCCACTTTGGAGACATATGGTAAGGCAGCCTCTCCACTAACACAACCACGACTGGCCAAAGTTGCTGGGGAAAGAGAGGAACTTGTCCCCATTGTTACTGTAGGAAATAACATTCCTGAGCACTAACATCTAGTACCACCCCACTAGTACAGAGGAAGAGGCCTTGCTAGCCTATTGTGATGATCATCATGTGACTGAAAATCATAACTGCAAACACAGAGGTTCTGCAGAGAGGCTCAGGGTAGCTGTACAGCCAAATACACAGACAACTTTAAAATTTGTTGTGAAGTGTGCTGCAGGTATTTAAGTTTCCAGGTGGGAAGTTCAGGCTCTACGTCATGTGAGCAGCAGTTGCAAAGGCTGGACTTTCAGTTGCAGTGAGGATTGCAAGATCTCCTTTAATTTGTGGTCTGGGCCTCTTAAAAAGGTAAGGTACATAAAATCAGCCTCTAATGTGCATGGTTCAATGTATAGCATTTTAGGTACTGTTGCTTTGAGAGCTGAAATAACCTTTGAAGTTCAGGTATAGATCTTACCATAAAAAATAGCCACCAATGTATGCAAAGTTTAACGTGTTACTAGTGGTAACACTGGGCACATAATAAAGTATCTTTGGGAGCAAGCCACAATTATCATTACATTTTTTGTTTGGCAGAACCAAGACTACAGAAGTAAACGTTTATTTCTTTACAACACCAGGGACAAAATAACTAAGAGTTCCATTTTTATAATGGTTTGATTCAATTTCCTAAAGCTTAAATAATTAAAAAAGCCATTAGAAATAAGCAATTAAGCATCACAATATATTCTATATGCTTGTGTTTCAAGATCTTTTAAATTCTGCTCAGTTATTGACTGAATTTGACTCAGGATTCTGAGTAATTCTGATTTGAATTTCTCAGTTGATCTGCCACTCACCAGAGATGCTTTGCTTCTTTCTAATTAGGGGTCCAGTTGGCAAGATTAACAGTTTTCTGATTTAAACTAGACTGTACTTCATCGTATTGCATGTCTGAACATCAGTTCCCTCTAAATGTTGAAGGTAAATTAAAAATCTTTCAGGCGTGATTTCTTAGTAATCAATCTTCTAGCAAAGGAGAATGCATTCACACCAAACTAGAAAGAAAAAAATGTGCAAGTCCAAGCTGGAAGAGCAGCTGTAAGAGGATGCTAGTGAATCAGCAATGTTAGAGTTTCCTGAAGAAAAGAAGATGTATTGTCATGTTACCTAGCTCATTTTCAAATCCCAGTAATTAGTGACCCCTCAAGCAAATTTCAACACGTCTCAAATTTTGATATGCTCATTATGCTTACAAGGTTAGAGGAAGGTAGAGGTGCCGTAAGTAACCTCTCATGGATGCTCCGAGCTGCAGAGAAGGCTCCCACCTTGGTAGACGAAGGACAAACTTTCATCTACAAGGAGAGGGGGACAAGGAGAAATGGTTTCAAACTGAGAGTGGAGTCTTAGATTGGATATAAGGATTAAGTTTTTTACAGTAAGGGTGGTGAGGCATTGGCACAGGTTGCCCAAAGATATGGAGAATGCCCTGTCCCTGGAGACATCCAAAATCAGGCTGGAGGGGCTCTGAGCAACTTGATCTCACTGTAGGTGTCCCTGTTCATTGCAGGGGAGATGAACTAGATGGCCTTTAAGACACCCTTCCAACTCAAACAATTCTATGATTCTATTCTATGAACCCCCAGAAGAAGACAAACCTCAGAGATGCTGAGCTATGGACACAAAATGTTTGGAAATCATTACTATTATTTCCCCAGTGTGCAGATCTTTTCTAGTTTCTTTCACTATTTTTGAAGTCTAGTAAAAAAAACCAACACCAGATGTTCATTTGCAGATGAATGGTGACACTGTCCCATTTGTTGGAGGCTCATGCCCCAATTCAGCACAAGAACTGCAGAGGAGCTGGGTAGAGGAAGTGAGACATAGAACATCATTCACCAAGTAAATCCTGGCTGTGTTTCTAGCTCTGCAGTTGCTCTCACCTCCCACGTGCAAGGAGAGCCGTGGCTAAGGAGTCACCACACTGTGCAGGAGCAGGTAGCAGTGTCAGGCCTGGGGCACAGACCAGACCAGAATATTTATGTCCTGCTTCTTGTTAAAATGAAGCTAAGAGGTAGAATTGAGAAAAATGGTCTGGCTAGTCCCAGCAATCACTGACAGTTTTGTTTTTTTTTTTAAAAAGAAAAAGAAATAAAGAAAAAGCAAATGGGCGAACTCCCAATACGTGCTTTGTTTGGAGAATGTCTTGAAAGCCAGTGGAGAAGGCTGCAGCAATGACAAAGGGCTGCATGGAGCAGCACATATGCTACGTACAACTCTGGATAGCCCTGGTGCAGAAAGAGCAGCCTATCTCCAGCTCTGTGGCTTGACATCAGGAAATGCAAATCTTGATAACAGCACATGATGAAGATATCATAACCTAGCTGGAAACATTCCCTCAACTCCCTGCCAAGCAAAATGGTCGAGCCCAGGCTATTAAGCTGCAATAGCTACCTACCCACTTTATTAGCGTGCACTGAATTTGTTTTGTTTAAATGACTCCTAGGGGAACAAAGAGCGGAAACACGCATTGCACTTGTTGCATATTTACCACTGAACTCATTCAGCTCCATTACAAGCAGGCCAAGATTTCAAAGCCTTTGCTCACGGGTTGGAAAGTTTACTAAGACCTTGTTCACAGATCAAACCTAGCATTAGGTCAGCATTTCCTAACTTTCTTTTTTTTTTCATTTTTGAAATGGAAGAACTATTTAAGGTTTTGGAAAGAAAAAAAAAAACTTCACCAAAATGCTGAAGATCCCATACTTTTCACTAACATCCATATAAAACTTAGGTTGATCTTAATGCTCATTTATTGCTTTCCCCTTACCCCCATAATTCTCCAACTAGATTTGCTTGCTCTGATTTTCTTTCCCCTTCACTTGCACATTCAAGCTCTAAGGTTTCACAGACCACAAGTGGGGAAGCACTGCACTGTGAGCCACTCTCCTGACACCCACATATGTACTTCCACAGAATCAATTAAAACCCAGTAGATGCAGTGTTCAGTGGTCATTATTCCACCCAGTATCAGTGAATTGCTAAAATTGGAGCATTTAGGAGCTCTACACATTCTTTTTTTTTTTTTTTTTTTTTTTTTTTTTTTAACCGTTAAAGCCTTAATACTACTAAAAAACCCTGGAGCTGAGTAACACAGAGTAACACAGACCTGATACCTGCTTACCACATCTCTGGGCCTCCAAGATATCTACGCTCATCTGGACTGCAACAAGGCCTCTGCTTAGAGCCATCAGACATGATAAAGCAACACTTCCAAAACCTTGTAATATGAGGGGGGTTCAGAGTCATTTTGCCAGGAAATTAATAGCCAAGCTTCTGTAACATCAACCTCGACTCAGGATGTGCTCAAAACAACTGCAACCGGAAAACAGACAGTCGAAAAGCTCTACTTTAAAAGCATCCTAATCCTCTCAGCTCCTTCCCCTTGGATCCAGCACTCAAGTTACAGGTCAAGCCTTAGTTCAGATCTGCAGGGACTCCTGTAGCCCAAGTCTGGTTCACTCTACAAGCTGCGTAGCTTGGGTAAACAAGGACAAGAAACACACATGCTTCCATGAGGACAACAAGCCACATGGACAATAAACAGATGATTTCAGTGAGAATAACTGCAAACTCCCATGCTTTTTTTCATGTTATGAGTCTGTTTGAGATATCACCCTCATGCAAATAGTCAGACCTAAGTAAAAAGTGGCCCGATGCTTTTAAAGAGTAGAAATGAGTGTACATGTAAGGGCAAGGGAGTGGAGAATAAGATATTTTTGAAATAAAGTTCTATCTTGCATTGATCTTTTCACTTCAACATAAAGTGATATTAAAAGGAATGCACTCTGATTTTTGTGTCATTGATAAAACCAAAACCAGGAATAATAAAAAAAACAAGTACAAATGTTTAAGGTGTGCATTCATGCTTTCAGATTTACTGAAAGTGGACTTTCCCCTTTCATACCAAGAGTAAACAGAGCCTGTGGAGGACCATGACCACACGGGGTGACTAACAGTGATTGTGTGAGCCTCCCTGAGGCAGCCTCAGCTTCTTCCAGAAAGTGAAGGAATAGCTTGACAGCAATCTGGCAAACCAACCCCACCTTTCCCTCAACATTTTCAGGATAGGAGGTTGAAACCTTTTAAATTGTATTTACAGCTTTGGAAAAGTCTCACTATTTACCAACAGGTATTTTAGAAAAGACATCACAGTTTCTCCTATGACTTCAGAAATAGCATTTCCAGTGCTCTTTGTTTTTATCACTCACAGACAAACAGTAACGACCTTCTGCGGCATGGTGCGCGCAGTGATGATGCAGCCTTTTGTGCCTTTTATCGCCACCCAGATGGGCAGCTGCCTGCAGTTGGCCTCATCACTCTGCTCTGAGCAGCTCTGAGAGGGGCTGATAACACACTTTGCTCCTCCAGCAATGACTGTCAGCATCCCAAAAGCAAAAGAGCTGCCATAGGTATCCAGAAACCTGTTTCTAGAAATCGAGTTAGAGGGGTTAGTTTGTCTTCCCTATTCTCACTTCCAAGCAGGATAGAGAAAGCACCTGACTAGATGGAACAGATCCAGCTTTTCCGATCACATTTTTTTTTTTATTAGTGAACAATGACTGCTTATACCAAAGATAAAAAACAAATACTGAAGAGGAACAGATGAGGTTAGGGAGAAAAAACTAGTGCAGGCCTGGAAGGAGTCCACAGAGGAAAGTCCCCAGTAAATGCCTCACCGCAAGCCTGCAGCTGGGAGTTGGAAATAACCTCTTGCTGTACATGTGGTGTGGTGCCTACCGGGAAGATCAAATAGTTGAGGACAAAGGAAAAGCCGAAGCATAAACACAAACACAAAAAGTACAAAAATATAAACTCAAAAATATATTTAAATATAAATAAAACTAGCTTTACATTCAGAAATGGGATTTCCCAGTTCCTGTTAGAAGTTAGTGTTTTCAGTAACAGAGAAACCCAGATTGAAGAAGCAAAAATTGAAGGGATAAAACAAACCAAAGCACTCTTCCTTGCCTCTGGGTCAATGCAGGTGAACACTGCACCATGTATAAGGCATTCTAGCACGCGTCATACAAATTCCATTGTAAGTTAAAGGCAAGCACAGCTATTTTAAAGGTGGAAGGAAGCTGCACAGGGTGGGATACAGCTGAAATACGCGTTGACTGATAGCAAAGGGTTTGTGCCAGACAAGTGATACACTTATACCTCAAAACCCCACCCTCACCTCACTGAGGACCAGGTATTACTGAAACTTCAGAGGAGACTTCCTTGTTCTTAACAGTAGCTCTGCATACTTGCTAAATATTTGCTTAAAAGTATTTGCTGGAATTCCTATCAGAGGGAACTCAAGAGTAGCTCCTGGCCCGGAGCTGCTGTTTGTGGAAGGATGGGCCTCAGCCTGGAGGCAAAGAGGGTGATGTGCAAATAGCATAGGAGAGAGTGACCAGACGGCAGGCTTTATTCCCTGCACCTTTTAATTAGTTTTGTCTTGTATACAAGATACTGAAAATTCAGGAAAGAAAGTCCACCTTGACAGAGAACAAGCAGAAAGGTACATATTTGCAGCCCGAATGAGAGCCTTTGAGAGGCCTGAGGAAGCTGATTTTTCAAGTTTGATCACCAGGCCAAACATTATTTGCTTATGTCCTCTTGCAATCCCTTCTGCAGACAGGGAGGCCCCTTGGTTCACGCAGGCTCTCTGCCATCCCTGCCCAATTCCCTCTCTGAGCCACTGCATCAGGAAGGTGCCACCAAGAAACTGCAGGGGACAGATACCTTCCCTAGTCCCTCGGTGTCAGCCTTCATGCCTCATTCTACACAAAGGCTTTCCAGAATCCCACATACACCAATATTTTGTTGGGTCACCTCAACCTATGCCATCCCTCTACTGTTTTTAAGCAAACCACAGCTGCATCCCAGCCCAGAAGCAGGGGGGCACAGTCCTCCCAGAGCCAAGTAAGCCCTGTATCCACTCACCAGTCCCCAGAAGAGGAACAAAGTGTTAATTCTCTCCCCCACAGCTCCCTGGCTGCTTTCCCTACTGTACTATCTGTACAAAGCTGCACAGAGGAAAATGCTGCCTGTTCACAGCCATTTGGGAGTGAAAGATTAAAAAAAAAAAAAAGAAAAAAGAAAAAAGAAAACAGTGACACTGTTACACACGCTCAGAGACGCCTTTGTATGCAAAAGTGAGGGAGCCAGCAGAGATATCTCCAGCAGCTCACAAACAGTAGAGCAAACTGGGATGGAATTAGCAACAAACTCATTGGGATACAATCTAATTACACTGGCCAAAGGCACACGTGCTGCATAACCTTGCTGGTGTGCTTTCAAACACCCACCGTCCTTGAATATTAGCAGATTCCTTCAGTTGAGGCAGGGCAGCTGTTCCTCTGCCATTACTATACTAAAATTAGTGATATCCCCAGTGGTGGTGGATTAGTGCTGCTGGAAAGGAGCTGGTTAACAGCCGTAAGATATTATTCTGTTAACGTCTGTGTCTCAAAGCTTGCTGGGGACACAGATGGACTTGTGCAAGTCCCGAGCAAGGATTGTGAAATCCTTTGTCAGAAGGACACAGATGAACAAGTCCAGGCAAGTCCTGGGCAAAGGTTGTGAGATCCTTTGTCTGGGGGGACGCAGATGGGCAAGGCCAGGGGCAACGAGAGCGAGATGAACTGCATCTAAATAGCTGTGAAGTGCTCCTTTGTGTGGACCTATCTCAGGATGATGGCCATCTCAGGGGGTACTCAATGACTCTTGCTCAAGGCCATCCTTGGCAGGTAGGCAGGAGAACAAGGAGGATAAAAAAGGAACTGAAAACCATGAGGATAGGTTTCTGGCAACAGATTCCTCATGAAGAAGAGGGATTCCTGAAGATTGAGGTGATTCCTGCATACTGTCGAACTCTCCTGAGCCTGCTGCCTGACCGCTGTTGCTGCTTCAAGAATTGGCTCCTCGACTTCTTCGTCTACCTGCTTGCTGCCCAAGGCCGGCCACGCTGCTTCTCGCCCCCTCCCCTGCTGCATCGGCCTGGGACCTTCAAACGCCGTGCAACGGGACCGCTGCTGGATCCTGCTGGTGACTATCCCCACTTTACGCAACTCCTGTTTCTTTTCCACCTTTTTCTATCGCCCTTCTTTCCCTTCCCTGTCTACCTGGTTAGGTTTGGTAATAAACTGGATGGAACAACATATGAACCGTTGTTTCTCAATCTCACGCCGGGTATACAGATATTAAAAAAACCTCATCTCCCTCCTATAAATTGGAGCGAGACAACAGCAAACATTGCTGGCTTGTACCCCAGTAGTCTCACCATGCTCTCATTCCTCTGCTTCCTCTTCAGTCTTTCCCTTTGCCATACAGGCATCAAGCCTCAGTGTTACAAGTTAGAAATAGTGATCACCTCTCAGAGCAGAGCAGCAAAATAAAGGCTTATGAGCCAGCCAGCAGCCTCCCACAGCTATCAGGTAAGCAAAGATAGTGAGGTTCTACTGAGGTCAAACCCTTCCCAGATAAAAAAAGGAAGCCAAACAAGTCCCTAACCACAGCTGTGTGATCAAGTGTTCAGGTGTTTTGAACCAGACTACCGTAGCTCAACCAATTCCTTCCCCTCCTACAAATGAGGTTATGAATACCTATTTCATCAGCTGTGCTATAGGAGGAGTTCCTCACTTAGTGGAGAGAATAATTAATCGCTTTGTGAACAAGTCACTGAACTGTAATCAGACCTCTGCTATTAACTGACTTTAATAGACAGGTGATTAGCTGGGAAGAGCTCAGCATCCTCCAGAGCATATAACAAAATGTGTTGCCCAAGCTGAGGCTGCCTGGCCCCATTTTGCTGCAAAACCAGCAGGATTAGTGTTTCAGATATACATGCAGGTAACCTGCACCAGATGTCAATGCTAATTTTTTAGACTTCCACTGCAATAAATCCCAGAGGTTAAATACAGGAAGGCTTCCTGCAGCTAGATCTATGCCTTTCTTAGGCACTTATTATGCTAATGACTCTCTTCTCATATTAGCCAGTGTAACCTGTGAATCATCAAAATAAAGCCAAGTGTTCTGGAAACCAAGATATATGATTAAGGTAGGATAAGGGCAGAAGCTTTTCAATTATCTACTGCCATCATTGTGTTCAGGTGTCAGTCAGCCTATCAGGTTACCCCAATTCCATACATTTTGCTTTTTTAGTAAAGCACATTCTGGAGGTGTTCAACAAATGCATAGATGTGGCACTGAAGGACACAGTGTGCATGGTGGCGGTGGTTTGATGGTGGACTAGGTGATCCTAGAGGTCCTTCCCAAACTTAATGCTAAAAGCCCTACCAAAAAAATGCAGTTCTGGAAGTGCTGCAAAAGGCAGCAGAAATATGGGAGTGCTGTTCCCCCAGGCCAGCGCTAGTCAGGCTCTTCATTACACATAGGAGCAACCATCTAGAAAATGAAATAGACCGTGATGTAAGATGTCAGAGCGTATTCTGCAGAAAAACATTCTTCACTGAGGCACCTCAGGACTTGCTGGAAGTTTCTGGCTATCGCCAGGCAAAGCATTTGAGCAAACAGCTCAGCTATAGGAGCAACAAGCCCTCAGCACCCCTCTGTGCTGTCGAACTTGCCACCAGCAGAACTGCAGTGTTTCATCCATTATTGAGCAGCTCCTGCCAGCTCTCATTCACATAGATCACCTAGCATAAATAAGTAAACACCACACATACAAGCCTGTGACAGGGGAGAGTGATAAAAACTAACAAGCAGGCAGGCTTACTGCATTCTCCTGTATTATAGAGAGATACCAAAAATTTTACTAGCATCCATTATGCTGAGATCCAGGATGATTTTTACTTAGTTAAACACCAGAGAAGTATTTTCATGCTCTTTCTCAGCAAAAGTTTACCTGGGTGAATGCCCACAACCTGTCCCATTAAGTGTTTTTAGAATACTTAAAAAGGCCAACAATAATTTCCAGAAAACAAAAGCGTCCATAGTGAGTACAGTGTGTTCTAACACCCATAACTACCTGCAAGAATCCCTATAAGTCATCCGTAGTGTGGCTTCTTGTCTCGGGACCAACCTAACAAACAAGGAGCAAAGCTTATTGCCACATTGCTGGACACCCAGCAACTTGAAGGCTTTCTCTGCAGCCTTGACTTCAAGCTAGACTGAGTCCAAAAGTAGCAGATCCTGCATGAGAGGCTTCCCTGATAACCAAGGCAGTAGTGACACCTAGGCTTTGTGATCCTCATTCCTCATCTCAGCATTGTGCTGTGCCAGGCAGATGAAACCACTCTGCATTCTCCCATTGCTTGCTAATCCTGGGAGAGACTTCTGGATGCTGCCCTGCTCCAGGGAAGGACGCTGCACAATGCTACCCTATGCAGCTCTTGCTTTCTCCCTTTCTCTGAACCATGATCTCATGATCGTGCTACAAGCCATAGATATGCCCATTCATGATGGCCAAAGTTCTTAGTTGAAAAAATCCAAAACTTCACAAGCAAAGAACCCCGACACAACCAGCCAATCTCTCAAAAACAATGTGCACATTAGTTATGTTATATGACCACATTCAAGTGGCAGCCTAATCAACCAAAAAGGAAACAGAATCTTAAGAGAAAGAAAAAGGATGCTTTTATTTTGACCAGGAGACAAAATTGTCACTCAATCACTATTGTCACTGTAGTAAAGAAAGGGAAAAAGGAAGAAATGGACAGGAGTACCAGCTGGGATTCATCAGTACACATCATTTGTGTAAGCAAATTGCGAAGTAGTTGATGTACCAAAAGCTTCAGAAAAGAATTCTAGAGCACAAAGTAAGTGATAAATGCTATTGATTGGTTTTTGGACATCGCAACACCTTATTAGATACTTTGATTCATTTACACAGAAGGTAGCATAGTTAAGGTTTGTATAATTTCATTTCTCACAGGACCTAATAGAGCAGCAAATATTCAACCACCGCTAGAATGCTGATGACACACTTAGTCATACACGCATCTTTACTGTCCAAATTGCCCATATCTCTTTAAGGCACTCCAGGAAATTAAAGCATCTGAGTTCCACATCAGAGCAATGTGCTTCTACGGCAGCAAAATAAAACTAAGCTATTTCAGAAGTTATTAGTACAGAAAAATTGATCCAGGTACTTAAGAATTCATTAGAGCATAGGGAAGTCAAGAGCTTTTTTTGTGAGCTACACAAGTTGTTCCAAAAAGAAATGATTCCTGCTTATTTGCATGGAAACTACAACAGATGCAAAGAACATAACTACAGTATTTGATAGAGAAAGTTTTCTGCTACAAAATACTATTTTTCAACACAGTCACTACCATTAGTTCTGTGTTTTTGTCAGTGAAGAACCTGCATGCAGCACCTGTAAAAATGCATCAGCAGAAGTCACCCATTGCTTCACAGCTGCTATGATGGCATCCTTGCCAGGAAAATGTTGCCCACACAGCCTAAACAGATGGAAATCAGAAGGCACCAAATCCAGACTGTGAGTGTGGTGGGACAGTCCAGCCAACCTTGGCAATGTGTTCCACAGTCTTCACACTGGAATGGGGCCTGGTGTTGTTGTGTTGCAAAAGAAGGATTATCTTCTCCTCTGGCCTAACTCTGGAAGTTGGAGCCTTCAGCTTAATGTCACAATGCATCAGTCAGTCGATGGTTTGTCTGGGTTCCAGAAACCCAGAAGGATTGCTATTTTCCTAACCCAAAAGACAGTGTTTCACTTTACCTGCTGAGGCTGTGTCTTGAGCATTGTCTTCGATGAGGAATTCACATGTAACCACTCCATGGACTGCCGTTTTGCCTCTGGTTCCTAGCAGTGACACCACATCTCATCACAGGTAATTATGTGATCCAAGAAACTGTCACCTTCAGCCTCATATTGGCTCGATAGGTCCTGACAAACTTGCATACTGTGCTTTTTCTGTTCCTGTATGTGCATTTGTGGGATTCACCCAGTGAAAACTTTGCGATATTCCAAAATTGCTATCATTTCCAATGCACTGAAGCCGATATCCAGCTGTGTACACAGTTGCCTTGTCATAAATCACCAATTCACATGGATGGGCTACCTGATCGAGACACTCCTCAGGTCATGATGTAACAGCCATGAATGGCCATCTGGAGCGTGGCTTGTCTTTCATATCACTGTCGCCAGAGCTGAAAGGCACCACCTACCACCTCACTGCACTCACATCCACTGTTTGGTCTCCAGAACTGTTCAGCAAGTATCGATAGATGCTAATGGATGACAATTTTTCTGCATGGAGGAATTCAGCGACACACCTCTGCTTCATATACACTTCCACATCAGACTGCTCCTCTGCTTCTATTTGTCACACAGCAACAACATGTAAGGCAATACTGGTAGGAAGGCTCAACTTCTATTGCCATACCACCAACATCTGCCTCTGACATGATGAGCCAGCATAATAAAATAGGAGGCATTACTTTTGGAGTAGCCCTCATATAAAGCCAGGCTCGCTTATCTAATTTTCAGCTTCCCACAAAGCAATGGAAAATTTTAAGCAGCAGCTTACAGCTAGGCTATATACAAACCTATTTGCATTAAAAAAAAAAAAAGCAATTTCTAACATGACAGTGTACACACACCTGAGGACCATTACTTCCCTGTAATGCTATGAGGATAGCCTTCAAGATTCAGCAGTAAATTTAAGTGTTTCTTTCAGAAGCGGGGCATGTGTCTGGATGTTCACCTTGGCTGATTTCCATTAGCATTTTTCCCCTTGTATGGAACTGCTGAATCACAGCCTGATGCTCTGATTGACTACCTGAGGCAAGCAATGAGTCAGCCACAGGAACACAGGTGAAGGTAACTCAGCTGTGCTACCGGAAGGAATGGAGCCTGGCTCCACCTCTCCTAGACCCCATTTAGGTGCTGACTGCCACTGAGGAAGGATCTCTTCTTAGAGATCACTCCTTGTGGAGAATACTATGAGCCTACAACATTGGTAAACATGTTTCATTTATTATCTTCCTGTTGCAATAATCTTACTTAGCCTAACTTTCCTGGATATTTCTTAATTGTAACATCTGTATGTTCATTGATTATACACTCCTAAACCAAAAGATTACTTTCAAATTATTTGATTGTGGTTGCATTTTTATCAAACCTTCAAAATAGCACCTGCATTAATGTCAGCCAAGTTTCACAGAGGATGAGATTATCTTTAAGAGTTCTGCTTATCTACAAATGCTTTGAGCAGTAAATTTAATGGAGGGCTTTGCACCCATAAGGGAGGGAGGCCTTTTAAATCTGAGAGGAGGTTACCTGGAGGTCACCAGAACCCTGGAGAGGACACAGCTGATGCCTGCCCAGTGCCTACCTCAGCTTCTCTCCATTCATCCAACAGGATCTAACACAGCAGAAAGTTCAGCTCCCTGGCCAAGTCAAAGCTCCTACCAAACACAAAGCCTAAAGCAAGGAGCACCACAAACACTGGCTATACCATGCGGGCTGGCTGCTAGAATGCATCCATTTCCAAGACTTTTAGAAGACCAGTAGTGTTTTAACTAGAGACTAGTATCTGCCAAACCCTGCTCTCCTTTGTGCGTCTGTCTGGGTCAGCACAATTTCTGATCATGTCCTGAGCAGAGGAATGGATGATCTTTGCTGCTAAATCTCAAACAACCCCAGAGCTTGCTAAGGTTTTGCACCAGATTGGACAAGAGGCTTCCTCATACACAAGCATGAATCTTACCAGGGTAGATCTCTTTCCAATCCATAACTTTCACCAGGTTTGTATAACAATTCCACTGCTGAGAATGGAAGAGAACTATGAGCAGTCAAACTTTGCTGTGATGGAGCAACTCCATTAAAGCCAGTAGGACAGCACCAGAATGAAATCATTGCAAAGTTTAACTCATTGACATTTCCATGTGCTCTTCTGGTCATCATATCCAAATTCTTGGTCTGATATTACTAAAGAAAGAGGTCATAGCTAGGATTTGACAAAAACATTTGTTTTAAAACCCCAGCTGCAACTTCTGCTGTGGAAATCCTTTTTACTAAGTTGAAGTGGTTCTGTCTTTTTTCCCCCCCCTTCTGTTAAATAAAAAGGGAAACAACTTATAATTAGAGTGATAGGTACTCCCCAGATGCTTTAGAGTTCTCAGAATTAATTCTGGGTTTCAAATAATGTTAAATACT
This sequence comes from Lagopus leucura, assembly GCF_019238085.1. NCBI lineage: Eukaryota > Metazoa > Chordata > Aves > Galliformes > Phasianidae > Lagopus > Lagopus leucura. The sequence continues at coordinate 10,927,571 of NW_024962263.1, read as the reverse complement.
CAAAGGTTTCTCAAGAAAAAGCATTTTAAAGAGAAAACTCACAAAAAAAACAAGCTAATTTAATGTTCTGATTCCAGGTTTGCTTGTTTACTTTTGTGGAAACAAACACTTCAAGCTAAAATTAGATCTTGGTAGCATCTCTCCATGCCCACAATTCTTCATGCTCTTAGAAATATTTGCAAATTCCTTCCTCTTCCATCCCTCCCTGACCTTGAGCTTGGGTCCTCCGCATCAATTGCAGGTTGCCGGGTAGAAGGATAAGGCATGGCAGGGTAAGCTGGGATGTTTCAGCTGACAAAGATCAGTCCCTCAGAAATGCCTTTTCACCATGAATTGAATCAGTTCGCGTGCAGATGCATAATGAGATTTTCAGGGATAAGAAAAACAAGCTGGAAATTAGTTCACTTGTGTATACGCTGCAAATCTAGCATTCATCTTGGTGGAAATGCTGTAGTATGTTTCTCATTCCAAAGGAATTTCCAATCTGTCCCTCTTGTGAGTCAGTTTGCTCTGCCAGGACACAACCTGGGAGGAAATAGATCTGTTCTACCTGCCCAAACTCCTCTGAAGCAGTTGCTCTCCAACTTGGCAGGCTCATGCCCCAGGAACACACACTGGGTGTCCGCTTACCCTGTCACAGGGCCAGGAAAACAGCAGCATGAAGTGTCAGAGCTTGTCAGGGCTCATCAGCTGGGGAAAGGTTTCACTATTTCTCTTGGGCATCAGCACTCTTTGTCTTGCAGAGGCTGATTTTAATGCGGCAAGCTTCAGTAGGGAGATAGGGAGATTAGGTATTGCTGTTTTTAATGCCCCAAGAAAATTCAGGTTTCTTACCTTAACAGAAGTCAAATAGGAAAATTATATTAAGAGGAAACCCACACAGAAAGATTAAGAGAGGTGTGTGTCTGGTTGAGGACACAATCTTGCAATCACCGTCTTTGCAGGAGTCAATTGGCTGAAAGTGATTATCATCTTCTGATGGCAATTTAATCTCCATTTGGTTCACCCCAGACAAGTTTCCATAACATCAAAGGGCAGCTGCACTAATTGGCATCTCATTCAGTCAGGGTAGAGCACTAAATAGGGATGTGAGGAGGCAGGGCAGCCTCCAGCTGGGAAGAAGCCAGTCCTGCTTCATCCCAGTCAAGGAACCACTGGATTTAATTGGAGTCTACATTTTAGACAATAGTTAATAAAAAATGCAGACTTATTTCTAGTACTACCTGCGCTGTCATGGTGTTAAAGCTGAACATCTAAAGGATCACAGAGGAATACCTGATCTACTCACCACGGATAAATTCCCTTTCTGAAGTGTATGAAAGGCAGATAATTAGAAATCCAAGAAATTATTATTTCTACTATGCAAATATTATTTCTTTTATTTAATATTAACAAAATAATGGGAAGCTACATATGTCTAAGAAATAACATCTGATTTGAATATAGCCTTCAGTTTTATTTTTCCAAGTCATTAATAACATACAAAGGCCAAAAAGAGGTTTGAAAATAAGAATGTAAAGGAGACTGATCTCTCTACTATTGCCAGCCAAGAGAAGGTATAGATACAAGAGCCAAAGGCAGAAAATGAGAAGGGATTGTGCATGTTTTAGACATAAATTAGTCTAGTGTTCAGGAAAGCAAAATAGAAGCTGGGTCTCCACCAAACACAGGTCTCTGGTCACTGGTCTTGTCAGTAAGTTCTCTTTCCCAGCTCTCAGACTACATCCTGTATCACTTATTGCTTAATGAACTCCTTAGGGGTTTAGATATTTAATATTGCAACACAAGAAGATACCACAAGAAGAAAGAAATTAAAGCAATGGCACATAGGCTTCAATTGAAGTATTAATCATGGTGGGCCAGATTCCCCCTGGAAGCAGAACTCTGCTCAACACAGGAGCAAAGAGACAGCACCTCCAGAATCACAGGGAAGCTTAATGCAATCTGGCAAGAGTGTCAGCAGTCCAGGTAGAAATCTATTTAATGCCACTGGCCCAAATTCCTGCAGTGCCACCTTGGGCAGAGGATCCTGCCCACACCATTCCCTGACTCACGGCAACAAAAGAAGAGAAAAATGGACCCAGGAGCTTGCCTGAAGAAATCTCCAGGCTAGCAGATTTATTACCCATCACTTGTAACTGGAATCCTGCCCGCAGTTCTCACGAGGAGGGAACTGGCCTCTGTGTTGGACAGAGACAGAACTGCATTGGCAAGTGCTCCTCGAAAAGACACAGCAACAGAATGATTCTGCTAGTAGGCCTTATCTCTGTTCTGCTGATGAAATGAGCCAAAGTGACAGAAAGAACTTCCCGGGGCTCTAGCCAATATTAAAAAGCCAATGAAGTTGTCTCTACGCACTGTTATCATCATGGCAACATCCCTACATGGTCATAGAATGGTTCTAAATAGCACAAGTGGGCAAGAACTCAGTGGGCAACACAAGTTCAACCCTATGGAGAAAGGCACCGTGCTGTCTTCATAACACCAGAACCTCCATGAGCTCTGTTTGGATTCCTCAAGTGGGGCCTGAGAACATGCAAAGATGTTGTGATGGTTGCTTTTTTGTGAGGATGAGCTCCACCTGTCTGGGGTAGCACTGCCATTGCAAACAATAGCTCCTCTGTTCAAGACAGCCATAGGTTTTGCATTCATAGATACAGGTTCACATCAAAATATGACAATTCTCTACCTTTCTTGCCTCCTGAAGTACATGTCTAAGTAGTATTAGGATGAAAGCCTATCATACACAGTTTGTTTGAAATTGTCATCTCTAAACCACGTCACAATTTAGTAGCACTTCACTGTCAGCAGCACAGGGGCACAGTTTAAGAATATTAACAAAGAACAGAGAAGAGAAAATTGATCTGGGAGGGAGTAGGGAAAGCACTGTAATAGCACACAAAGCTTTGTGAATGGAAAGTTTACCTTGCCACTCCATTCCCACATGACAAATTGGAACAGTTTACGTGTAAGGTAAGGGGCATTTCCATGCATCACAGCTATTAGCTGGAAACCCTGAACTCCTTAAGGTGTGCCAGGCCATCTTCGACTATAGCCACTGATAATTATAGAAGATGTGCAGGCACTGCCTGCTGCTCTGAAGCCCTAAAGTGGGCCGAAGCTCAGATCAGTTTCCATCTATCAAACCAGCATCAGATGATATCCCAGATTTACACCATCTGTAACAGTGATCCCATTCTGACTCGCCAGCTCTAAAAGCCTAATGATAAACTCTATAAAGATTGGAGCTTTTTTTAAATGGGATCACACGAGAAGAAATCAAACCTCAGAGCATTCAGCAGAGCAGAGATTTCACTCTTGCCTGTGGATGCTAGCAAATAATGACCACACTTCAGTTAATAACTACTAGCTGTCCCACACCACCAGATCACATTGCCTGAGAAAGAGCCACAGGGCATCTCTGCCGTGTCATGCAGCTGCTCCATCTACTGGATTAAAACTACAGCTCAACCAGCTTGGCTCTCCCCTTGCACCACGTGCATAGGCCTTGGTGACTGTCAATGAATCACAATTATGAATAATGTTAGAAAGCCCAGGAAGGTCACGAGCACTACACATGTCCGAATGTTGTGGGTAAGCTTAGTCATTAGAATAGGGAATAACGAGGAAAAATGGTAAACGCCATGGGCAGGCTGGCTGCTCTCCAGTTACCCTGGGCTTAGTCAGGCACTTGAAAGTTAATTTAGGAAGCAACACGACTAAAGTTGAACTGTAAATGAGTTCCTTAAAGCAGATAAACAAATTAGCATTGATGCTGCTGTTTCTGTGTTTCCAGGGTTCACAGAATGTCAAGTGACTGATGATGCATGCAGAAAGTCTTGCAACAAAGGAGATTGGTATTTGCTGAAACAGGGCAGCCACATCCTGGAGTTCCCCTTTTGATGGGACTCGGTGCTGTCACGTTTGGTCTTCCACACTCATAGATGCAGGCACCCAGAAGTGAAAAGGATTGCTTTTTCCTCCTGTATCTCTCTACCCCTTGTGCATTTTTACCAGGGCGAGCTAAGTGTTATTGGGGTGAGATATAAATGTTTGTTTCTTCTTTTGTGCAGCTATAAATAGCTGCACAAAGATGGAAAATAAAATGTTTTAGCCTTATCTGTCCTTGAAATTAATAAAAAGTTTCAGGACAAGATGGAGAGATTTATTTCTTTAAAATGAGCATCATACTTAAGCACAGGGTGGGGAAGTTCAAGTGATACGCAGCAGGGGAGTTTAGATTTCACTTGTTTCTTTTCTTTCTAGGACACAGTACATTTCTTCCTATAAAAACCTCAAAAACTCAGTGTGATAGGAATGGAAGAGGGGACAAGGCAGACTAATAATGAAAATGATGTCAGTAAAATGCATCCGAGCCATAACTTTCATGAGTTGAAGCAAACTACCAAAACTAGGCAGACTACACTAGAGCATAACAATGTTAGTCAATATCACCATTATTAAAAGAATTCTTCTTGAGGAAAAAAAAAACTTGGTTTGGGAACCAAAGAATACACAATTTATTACTAGTTGTTCAAGGTATACACACTTGATTCCTAGCTGTGGTGGAGAAGCTTTGTATGGTGCTGAGTTAGCTGTTATTCCCCCATCAGTGTGATAGTCATTATACTTCATTCACAACACTTACATAGCACCACATTCACCTGCATCCTGCAATGAGAGGTTCTGCATGAAGTATCATTACTCTTAAATGAAATGACTTACAGCACCTGCCAACTGAACTATCACCTTTACCCAAAATACTTCCTCCTCCATGAAAGATGGCACAGGAAGAAATCCTCAAAACATGAAAGTCACTGTAATTTGAATTATCTTTTGGATCACCAATGCCAGTGGTGTTGTTTCTTCTCATTTGCTATTTCTCTTATTTGGTGGAACTTAGTGAGGACACCCACCTCCTGTCCTCATTTAGGCTATTTGGGTCAGAAACTGGCATAAAGGACTAAGAAGAGGGGTAGGTCTTTCCTCTCAGATGCCTGCTTTGGTGATCTGAAAACTCCCCAAAGGAGCCTGTGGTGGCTGACTGTGTTACACCCTCATTCCTAACCTCTGAGTCATGGTAGAGGAGCAAGAAGATTAGTCAAAAGGATCAAGGGGATCACTCACACAGCACATGTGCCTGCAGGTGACCTGGTAGCAGCCTTTCAATATCTTAAGGAACATTACAGGAAGGAAGGGGGCAGTCTCCTTAACAGTAACAGGGCCTGTGGTGATAGAACAAGGGGAAACAGCTTCAAGCTTAAAGAGAGTAAGTTTAGGTTGGGCATAAAGAAAAGGTCTTTTACAGTGAGGGTGGTGAGGCACTGAAACAGACTGCCCAGTGATGTGGTTGATGTCCTGCCCCTGGATCAGGCCCCAGGCAACCTGAGCTGGCTGCACATGTCCCGGTTCACTGAACTAATGACCTGCAGAGGTACCTTCCAACTCCAAGCATTCTATGATTCTACACCAATGCACCCAGTCTCCTTCCCCATTACCCTTGTCCTTTTGCCCTCAGTTTTTATTTGGGGAGGCTCTAGATGGATACAAGGAAAAAAAAATCTCTTCTCTGAAAGAAGGGGTGAGGCACTGGCACAGACTACGTGGGGAGGTGTTCAAGAAGTGTGTAGATGTGGCACAGAAGGACACAGCTAGTGAGCATGGTGGTAACTGGTTAGTGATTTGACTGGGTTATCTTAATAGTCTTCTCCAACCTTGATGACTTTATCATGTTTAACATTTCCTTATTGTGTCTGGTCCAAGTAGACTGCGAATACCCACCCTCCTCCTACAGTTGTGGGCTGATAACAAAACACACAGGTGACACATACACAGAGGTTTCTTTGATATAAGATGTCATTAGAGTTCTGTGTTCTGCACACTGGTAAATACAATTTAAGATTACAAACTTTGCAGTATCACCATTGGAATAGGGCATTTCCACCGGTCTACAGCCAGGGATTGCTTTGTTTCTTCCAGATTTCATAGTTCAAGGAAAAGATAAGAGGCTTTTGAACTCTTAATGAGGGCTGTGGTGAGTTAGTGGAGTCTGCTGCCTTTCTTGAACAGTCTCTGCATAACCAACAGCTCAGTGAATTGCCTGAGGGCAAACTGGAAGCACCTCATACCACTTCTCACTATCTGTACCAACTCCTCTAACTGATGCCCACCCTCCAACCTGGTAATTCAAGAGGGAGGACCAAGCTAACAGGCTGGGGTAATGAAAACAGCAGGGAAGTTCAATTTATCTCAGTGAACAACATTTTAAAAATATATATATATACCAATAAGCCACCAAACACAAGTAGTCAAAAAGCTCCCAAACTCTCACAGCAGGCTGCCCAGCTTCTCACTCCTTCCTTGACCCAGCAGAAATTCATCTTCATGCCTGATCTATCACTGAGCACCTCATTGAGTGGGCTGCCACAAGTGCCAGATAGTGCTGATCACCGTGCAATTGATGCCTAGTGATCTTACAGGTGTTTAATGATCTAAGAGTTCATAGCATGTTTGGTTTTTTTTTTTTTTTTTGCTAGCATTTCACAGCACCATCTCCTCAGCAAGTCTGATGTGCAGGAGCTCAGCAAGACACATTTACTGTGCCACCAGAGTACTGAGTTGGGGCAGATAGTGTCTGGGTCCTGAAAAACATCCAGGCTCCTGAGCTTAAATCAGCAGGCAGGCTGGGTTTCTTTGCAGACAGATGACTTTGTGCCCATTAAACAGCACATTACTTACACTTACAACTTAGTGAATAGCTGTTGCCTTTGCCATCAATATTCAAGATGACATTGCAAATGCAATGCTCTCAGGTACCTAAGGGAACATTATCTGAGCTATTGCCTCCCAAGATGCTGCAAATTTTGCAACCTGTGCTCTCATTATCACCATCTTAAAACATTTGCTTATGTTTTCTTTCTTACCACAGAGAGAAAGCTTTATTTGAAATGCAGTTATTTTTCAGAGAAGCCACCACCATTATGTGTGGCACAACCTATGTTACCTCAGCAGGGAACTGAGCAGAACAACACACCCAGGCTGCTATTTTCTTAGGCTGGGATTTAAAAAAAAAAAAAAAAAAATCATTGATACTGAACCTGCGTTCAGTAGAAGGCTGATCCAGATTAAACATAGTCAAACACTTTTGTCAGAAGGACCTATTGCAGTCCAAAGTGTGTACACTTTATAGGATAGCTGGATCCAGAAGGTGCAATCCAGGCGCAACAGATGAACAATAATTGATCCACAGCTTGCTGAAAAACAGGTGATACGCTGACATGTTCTCAGGAAATTGGAACTGACAGAAAGTAATTACACTGTCCTGGCAGTTTGTCTCTTGTGGTTGTAGCATTTTTGATCTGGTTAAAGGAAAGTTTTTACCTCCCCAGTGACAGCAGAGGAATTGATGGCTGCTGATGCACAGACAGCTCTCCTTGCAAAGGAGATCCAGGTAGAAGCACTAGTCTGAGGTTTCTCCCCAGGAACTGGCTGGCAGTCCTTCCTCTGATTCACCACAAAACCTCCCAGCCCCAAGGACTGGTTTGCACTAAATAGTTCCCAGTTTAACTACAATCTGTTATTAAACTGATTCAGTTAATCCTTCACAAACTCCTTGAGGGACACAGTGAAATTCATTTATAGCAGTTACGGCTTACAGCAATTTATCTTTCAGCTGGTAAGTTAATTGTGAGATCAATTTAGAACTTGGTATTGGGTTAATAAACTATCAGTGTGAGACATCAGCTATCAGCTAGCACACTGCCTGTGTTTTCAGGTGATATTTTCAGCAAGTGATTGCTGAATAGTGAAACTATTTGTGCAGGCCAGCCCCAAATACCCTGCCCCAATTACATGTTCTTTGCTTCTAAACATTGAGCAACTCAAGTGAATGTTGTGTCTGTCTTCCGGGAAACAAATGGGTAGCATAAGCATTGCTCGACCCATTTTTAAACAAGAGGTCAATGTGCAGAAAAACAAAGTTGGAGCAATGAAGGATTTGACCTACAGGTTCTCCTTTCAGCCCATGGCTCCTCAAAGAGCCCCAGCATTAGGCAGTGTATTAGCAAACCATGAGTTTCACATGCACGCTTTCCATGCCTATCCCAACCCCTAATTAGAACCTTACATGTTTTGTGCAGCTATCCCCTAGGACAAAACCATTACCTGCTCTTACAATACACAAGCAAACATACCCCTGTTATCAGAAGCTTGGAGAGGGCAATGCCAAAAGATATCCTGAAACAAAGGAGAGTTTCAGCTAAAAGCAGGTGCTTCTGTTACAGCAGTTTTCCCACATAGGCTTCCCTCCTAATCAGCACCTTAAGATTAATTAGCTTAATTATTAATAAATAACAGAAGCAAATATATAAATGGGATCAAGTTAATAAAATTAAATAACATTTTTAATTATTATTATTATTATTATTATTTTTTTTTTACGATAGCAGAGGAACAGCAGAGAGAAGAGTCTTTGGGGTGACAGCATAAAAAAAGACAAGCTCCCCTTACTTAACTGCTTCAGTCAGAGACAGTGACATACTGCAGCCATTGCAGTGTCCCTAGGGGACACACTTCAGCTTGATGGTCAGCCCTGGGCATTTGCCCAGTTTCATCATCAATGGACAGATCCTTTCCATTTCATCAATGCATGCTTTTGAAGTTCTGTGCTATTTTGGGAGGGCACAAAATGTCATGGCTGTGCACTGAGATACTTTGAAGGTTTTTGTTTTTGATTTCTTCTTGGAGTTAATGTTAACTTCTGTTTTCCTTGCTTTGACATTTTCCAAGGTTCTCTTGGGATTGTCTACACCATCTGGGCAGAGCCCATTAGTTTCATTGATGGCTTTTGCCTCCCAGTGTATAAGTACTGCTCAGCATGGCAGTTTCAAGAAACTGATGTGATGCTATTACCTTTTTTTAAGCTTCTAGTATGCTGCTCAGTGGCAGGTGATCTACAACATATCAGAAGATTCTTATCACCTATCCAGTATTTCCACAGTTCTGTTCACTCCAGTACTGAAGTCATATGCTCATCCAATGCCTTTTAAAATAAATTGAGACAAAGGGGAACTTCACACTCATCTAGCAACTCTTCATCAGGATCACATGAGAGGTCTCAAAGCTGAGGCTGGCCTCATTTTCAAGCTTTGCAACTACTTCTATCACCCATGGCTCTTTACAGAGCTCATTCATACTCAGATCCCCTCAAAGAAGCTTTCATACTCTCATCCTCTAATTATATTCACAGCATTCCTTTCCACATCCAAACCCTCCCATATCTTTCAGCAAAGACACTGACATCCAGGCAGGTCTTACCTAGCACTGTGGAGAAATCTCTCACTATAATAGAGCAGTCCAATTCTCTCCTGCAGCAAAAGCCTGCTGGGCAGAGAAGCACCCTCAAGATCACAACCCCATAAGCCACTACTATTAGGGCTATGCTCTTGTTCACCCTCCTGGTGTAAAATTATTACACCAACATTGGATGAACCCCAGCTTCGCTAGCTCTTCTGAGACAGGGAGCACCGACAGCTCCTTCCTACCCAACTGCACTCATATCAGCAAAGTAACCTAACTAAAAGGAGTAAGAGTGGAAGGGAGCATAGGTGACATTGTCTGCTTGCATATGCTGTAAAAAGTGAACAGTTCTGTGGCAAACCTCAAGGTACTTTGAGGTAGCACAGGGAGAAAGAAGGGCTGTTTTCCCCAGCTAACAGCAAGCAAGTTTGGGCTGGCAGAACTGTTTGCAAGGACACAGAGCTCAAGTACCCCAGAGGAAAGCCACCAAGCAGGGCTGGTGAAACTTACAGATTTCCACTGGAGACGCTGCATTTCCTCCTGAAACACTGAAGAAGTTTCTAGCCAGCTTTGAGCAGTGCCAGTAATCTACAGCCTAACCCATGTGACCATGGTTTACAGAAGCTTTACCTCTTGAACAGAAAATAAGATCCAGCCCCTCAGCAGTTTAGTATGCTAAAGCACCCAAATGAAACAAAACAACTGACCATTTAAAAGTTGACACCAGGGTCAGCCGGGCTGGAGGGCAACATTGAGCAGGAGGACTGGGCATAGTGTGGTGCTTTGGTCTCTGCTCTGAGGGTACTACCCAGAAAAGAACACCATTAGGAGCACCACATGACTACCAAAAAACTATTCCAGACCCAGTGGCCGGTTTCTGTCACAGCCAGACACAGCTGAAGGAACCTGGTATTTGTATGCAATCTGACCGGCAGATCTGTACAAGAGGAGGTATTGGTCTGGATTTCTGCCACCTTTGCTGGCACAGACAGGAAACATGATCTCGTTTCCGTGGCATTTATACAAAGTGTGACAGGAAACTTCAAATGAAAAAAAAATGGGCTCAACAGAAGTCTGCCTTTAAATATATCATAGGTCATTAGTAATCCAAAGGCAGCCTGTGTAATGGGTTTTCCAGTTCAGATCTTGGTTTATTATCCGATTTAAACTAAGAGAATCTAAGCTGAAAAATTCAAGAAATGCTAGGAAGGGGAAAATGGCCACCTTAGATGGTTAAAGATGGTTGACCTTGCAGTAGGCTTGGTTCCAAATCCATTTACTTTTACTACATAGGTTGATACCTTTACATTAAAGAAAATAATTATTCCTTATCTAAAGAAAGGATCAGCTGCCACCCAGTGGAATTAGAGATCTCTGCATTGTACTGGTAGCTCCTGCTGTTACTTCTTCACCCATGTGGCTGCACAATTTCCTGTTCAACAGTAAAACTTGGTTTGTTCACAGTATTCCCTGCACATAGATGACTTGGCATGTAAGAATTGTCACCATTTTCATTTATGACAAGGGAAGCTGAGGTAAACAAGGGCTAAGTGATCTCCCCAGTCACACCAGTTCAGAAACAGAGCTAAGACCAGACAACGCCTCTCCCTGACAGATGTCTTAAGCATAGGTGCTGCTGAGCCAAAGAGGTCCTACCATAACAGAGTTGGAAGCAGAAGGGACATCATAGATCAGGGGAAAAGATGGGTACACAGCAGGGTTAAGGCTGCCGCATCTATAATCTGGTCAATCAGTTGCCCAAACTCTCTTCTTGGTCTTCCAATGAAACAAGCAAGCAGTCTGTTTTAAGAGATGTCTGCAGGGATATTGCGAGCTGTCATCAGTTATTTTTCACACTAGGAAAGCATGCTCTGTTACTGCAAAGACGACTTTGACATATGGTAGGATCTAGAGGTGAAAGACAGAACTGTCTTTACAGCTGGCGGTACAGCTCCCTGCTATGAGCAGGCAGTCAGGAAGTATGAGATACAAAGAATGAAGTGCTATATAGAAGCATCCACAGCTCTAACCAAAACATGGACAGAGACAGTCCTTGCATTAGGTTTTGAACACCTTACATTCAATGGTGGCACAGCCAACATATTGGGGTTTACAGAGGACCTGAAGTCCGGCACTGTCCACACCATTAACAGAAGCTTTCAGCCTCTGAGTCTTTCCAATGAAATAAAACCAGAATAGTTGGAATATTTCTGCACCATCCTACACAAGCACATTTCTGAGCTGCAGCCCTACCATGTAACAGATACAAGAACAGGTAAATGCCATGCAGTGGCAGAAGGCCAGTAGAAATCAGCACTGGCAGCAAGAGAAGCACTTGTTTCTAGGGGCAGTGTGTATGCATACGTGTATACATATACATACTTTGCTTGGAAGATAAAAAGCAATGTCAGATTCAAAAGAGACCCAGATTCTGAAAAAGGAAGATTCAGAGCTGTTTGCAAAGATAAACCTTCTCTGACCCAAAGTACAATAGCGGGATATATTAACACATCACTTCTCAAAGAGAAACACTTTGTTCCTTCTGCTGCCATCCTGAACAACATTTGAACAGCCATCATCAGTAAGTGCACAGCTTTTCTGTCCTCCTTGACCAGCTACATTTGCAAGGTGCATCCCCCAGCTCTCACCCAGAGGATCCAGGTAGCTCAGAACACAAAACAGCAAACTTCAGTATTTGAAGGATTCACAAGAGTGTGACCAGCAAGCCAGGAATAGCACAAATTGCTGGTAAACAGGAGCCTCATCATTCAACACTCTTGTTCATTTACTGAGTCCTTTAAAAGAAAAGGTTTTAAGGATGTTGAACAGGAGATGAAAACATGCATCATGCTTTCTGTGAAAGTCAGTGAAAACCTGTTGCTGTTTCATGGTTTTTCCCTTTTGTAATGAGCTTCCACATTGTTGGAAGGTCATTCAAACCAAGAGCATATAGCAACCCAGTGCCCCAGACCACTCCCAGGTTGCAGTAGCATTACCTATCTCTATTGGGTGGCATCAAGAAATCCTCAAGTTTTACTTTGTTAGACTTCCTAAGCTGAGAACTTCAGATGAATATTACTAAGCTCTATATTTTTTAAGTCAGTCACTTGTATCTTTACTTTCTTACCTCAAGAAGAGAGGAGGAAGAGGCACTTACTATTGCTATGTGGTAGGATTTTAGAACAGTTTCTATAGAAAGCCTCCCTGCATTTAGCAGCAGCAGTCCTCCCCTGGCATTATCTACTTAACCTCACAATGCTGTTTCAAATCCACATCTGGTGCAGATCACTGACTGATTGACTACATTGGTCAGAAGACAAATGATTCTGATTAGCAAGAAAAGAAAGCTGTGGTTCAGAAATTCAAAGTGATCTGGCCCCACACACAACCAGATCTAGACTCACAAGTCTGAACAGAGTAATTGCAGGAAAGTCTCAAAGTTAGCAGAAGGGAACAGGAGGAAAGATAAATGTGTAAATAGACTTCTTATTTACCAGGCTGACTTTATTAAATCTGTTGCTCTGGACACACAGAAAATTAAAGCCAGAGGATGTACTCCGCCAGGTCATCACATAATGGACATCATAGCAGTCTGTTTGCCTGGATAAGTCTTCTATCTAGGCTGATGCCTCACTCTCTAAACAGGCCTTGACAGGTGAGATACCATCATGCTCCAAGAAGGCAGTCACAGCAAACCACACATATGTAGTGCCATCTGTCTCTCCCTCAGGAATGCACATCTTTGGATCTCCAATTGTACTTCCATTCTGCCTGAGCTTATGGAATGACATCTGTAAATACACTAAGTGCATTGTGCACAAAGTACACTCACATATTTTAAACTTTGCATATTGAAATTGATGTTGCCCTGGCTTTCCTGGAATGCATTGATTTCCTTGGTGCTTTCATTTCAAAAAAAGAAAGTACATCCCAGTCTTGAAGCCTAGATCAGAGCGATGTCCATAGTTACACTCCTTAGAGTGAATCCAAGGATTCACACAGGCTGACCATCTCTCAAAGTAAACCACACTTTCTTGCTCAGCAAGGAACTACCACAGTGCATGCATGCACAAACCATAAATGTTATAAAACAATGCAGAGAACTATAACCAGAGCCAGCCTTCCCCAGCAAGTTGGGCCCTCCTTACACTACATGTTTCCCTGTATGAAGACAGGTTTCAGTTAACTGAGAAACCCACATCATCAGATCTGTCCAGCATGAAGAGATAGCTTTTATTTTATCTTGGCAGCATTAGAAGCAGTGCTGTAGCACATATTCACAAGTAGGAAGAAACGTGATGCCAAGAGGTTTCATCTCCAACCCTAGGCTGATAGCTTCAGGGACCAGGCAGTATATTAACGGGCCCACTTGGAGAGCTTTCCTTTTGGACCCTATAAACTGATCTGCTCTGTGCAGCCAACACCCTGTGGGGGTCCCCTCTCCATTCACCTCGGCACTCTCATGTCTCTCAGACAGGCCTCATTTTCAGTTGGTCCTGTGTGGAGCCAGAAGACAGATTTGATGATCCTTATAGGTCCCTTCCAATTCAGGATATTCTTTGACGCTATGCTTGTTGAGGGTCCTCTGAACACACTCATTCTAATCAAACAAGTTCAAGGCTAATCAACACAGAAAACAGGAAAATAAACTTCCTCTAACAGATTTCAAATGAATTTACTTGAAGATTCAGACAATTGCAACTCTGTAGACTGCTGTTACCTAGAAATTTCACTAGCATTACATCCTTACCTCTGTTCTGCACTAATTCCACAATAATGAAAAAAAGTAAAGTTATTTCGGGAACTTTTTGTCCAGGAAAAGTACTTATTAACATACCAATAATCTCTCAATCATCCCAGGACTCTAAGCATTTTGTCTACAAGCTGTGAGAGCCAAAGCTTTTTTTCTTCAATATTTTTTCCTCATGATTTAAAAAAAGACACAAAAAAGACAAAAGAATGCTAGTGTACCTCAGTGTGTGCAGTTCAGTATGGATAGCTAGTGCAAAGGACAGCTAATACTTGAAAGTTGATAATATAGGTAAGGTTTTGTAATTGTATGAAGATACTCAAGTAGTTACACATAAAGTAAAAATAGTGCAGAGCTTCAAACAAGATGTTGCAAGTACTTCATGATGCCCATGAAAATTACCCCACCAAGAATATCCACTCTTCCCAACAAATCAGATGTGAACTTGAGTTATCCAGGTTTTGTTTTCTACAATACCTTCTTACTTGGCACTGCATCCTGAAGTGCTGAGAAATCTCAGTAGATTCCAGAGATATGCCATCCTCTCATAATGATTGATCCAAGCTAGAGAAGCTCTTGTTCAGAATTAGCTTTTATCTTACCAAAAACCTTAATGCAGACAGGAATTGGAGCTGCTGCTAATGTTGGTTAGATATTCCATTATTACACTTTCAAAAACAAAGCCAAATTACCCTCTCTCCTGGCATCTGTTTGCAACCTGTGTCTGTTCAGTAAATTAATAACTCATTAAGCATGAGTTATTTGTGGCAGGAACCATCCTATTGTACTGAACCTAACACAAGCAAATCCTCCTTCATGGCCAGGGACAGCAAAACTTCAAAATATTTGAGACTATTCAGAGCAAAAGTTCCCCAAGATAAATTCTGTTTTTTTCTTCTTAATCTTCTAGGATGTCTCCTCTGTACTGTCATTTCCTGGTACCTGATTCTGAGTTTTCCAAGTTATTTCAGTTGTCTCATTTTAGCTCCTCTCATTTGCCCTTCCCTGCTGGCCAGCAGGTTAACAATTAAGGAGGGACAAGTAAATCCACACAGTGCTGTCCATGTGTTGTAGGGTTGTTTTTTTTTTTTTTTTTTTTTTTTTAAAGCACTGTTCTGCTTTGAGTTTGGTTTCTTGTATATGTTTACACCATACCCAGCAGCCAGCCTCCATTAGTAGTTTACTGAAACTACTTTGAAGAAGCCTAATTGGACCTCTTAGATGTAGGCGGAGTAAAGGTGCAACTTTCCAGCCCAGTATTCAGATCCAAGTTTCTTACTCATTTAGACTGTAAAGGTTTTTTTTTAGCATGAGAATGGTTGGTAAAGTCACAGATATGACTGTCTACATACATTTGACTCCCGTGTTTACACTTGGCTCTGAAGAGTCATTCTTTCAACCCCGCTGGAAAGTGTCAGTCCTAAAATAATCGTTTTCCCTAGGAACAGCATTATACCAGTAAGAATGACATGGTAGACTCTCTCCAGATTGCTACATTGCAATTATTAGGGGAACAAGAATGCAAATTATTGCAAACAAGAATGCAACTCAATCACAGTATTGTCTGTACCACATGTTTCAAATTACACTCAAACAGCTGTGATAATTAGCTAGGAAGTAATTCAGTATCATAAAAGTTCTTTGTTACAAGGAAAAAAAATAATAGGAAAGCCATAGTAAAGTGGGAAAACTGAACTCAAGGAGCAAACTCAGTAAGCATCCTGCTTGGGCTCAGCATGTAAATCCCAGGAAGAACCCCACCTTTAAAAAAAATAAATCTGTTTAGCCCCATTCCATTTTAGAAACACATGATTGTGTGCTTGAAATAACTTAAGATATAAGCAGAAAAAGCAAACACCAGAGCTATCAGGAACTACTGAAGCCATCAAAACCATTCCTCTGCAGCCACAGGCTAGCCAGACTCTGATACTGAACTAAAGCAAGTGTTCACTGTACCCAAAGTACACACAAAAATGTTGGGGAAAATGAACAGCCACTTAGGAACAAGTCAGACAATATCGATTTCCACAAAAGCTGAAGGGATACAGGAAGATGGAAGCCTCACAGCACTTGGCCAATACAAATGGAGCAGCCCATTGCCTCTTACTGCAAGGTAGACATCCATCCGTGTACTGAAGCATGCATTTCTGCCAGAATGAGGAGGTTTGAGGTATACGGGTGTGATATCATTACTGGTGCTACAGCCAGAAGAAAAAGGATTCAAGCAAGAATCCTGGCTGTCTCACAGAGCAAGTACAGAAACATAGCTCTGAGGGACATGCCAGGATAGAAAACACAGCCACAGAGTAAATGGACACTTGCAGCAAGGCAGTAATAGTAGCATTTGTTTTGTATGTGTTTAGCAAGCCACTGAAAAGCAATGTCTGTCACTTTCACACAGATCATAAATGATATTTGGAATCCCTCATTCAAGAGAGATGAAGTGTGACCATTACATCTTTCTCCGCCACATAGCCCTCTGAGCTCAGAAATGTAGGTTGCAATACTGTTATTTAGTAGTTCTTAGTGAAAGGCAGCATCTGACAATGTGAAAGGTATTAATATTTACACTCAACTGAGAGCAAGCTGCTTGTATCATTCATCTACTGAACACCAAAGCCTTGTCTCTCGAGTCACTGCAGCTCATCTTTTTTTCCCTTTCAACTTAAAACTGCCTTTCTTGCTGTGACCTATTTTCCAGGGAACATACGCTCAGCTAAAGCTGGAAGATCAAATCAGAACTGTAGCTACACTTTCTTTGAAGAGATACATCCTTTGCATTTGAAATACAGCATATTGGTTTCTTTCTGGCACTTATTTCTAAATGGAAACACTAAATCTGGTGGGAAGCCTAACTAATTGAAGAATCAGCCATCCTTATTACCAAAAGGACTTCTGGATTACAGCAGCAAAAGCCCCCCCCCCCCCAAGCAGGTTGGAATAGCTCTACAAGCAGCTCAGTTGCTACCTTTTGTCTGTAATACCCACAAAAGGCAGATGGGAATAGCTCCGCTGGTCTGACTTCTGATTAATTTGTTCCCAGCTCTACTTACATGGATATGTTTGTTGTTCTGAAGCCTGCTAGACCCTCACCAAGCATAGAATCAGTAAGGTTGGAAACTACCTTTCAGATCATCTAGTCCAATCATTAACCCATCCCCACCATGTCCACCAACCGTGTCCCTCAGTGCCACAACCACATATTTCTTTAACACCTCCAGGAATGGTGACTCTACCACTTCCCTGGGCAATCTGTGCTCACCACTCTCTCTGAGAATGTTTTCCTAACATCTAACCTGAACCTGCCCTGGTATAACTTCAGAACGTTACCACTCATCCTATCACTGGGAGAAGAGGCTGACACCCACCTCACCACAACCTCCATCCAGGTGATTGTAGAGAGCAATGAAGTCTTCTGGAAAGGAGGAGGCTCAGGAACAAACAGTTCCAGTTGCCTCAGCTACTCCTCATAAGGCTGCAGGCCCTCCACAGACTCGTTGCCCTTCTTTGGGCATGCATGTTAATTGAACCCAGCAGGAAGAAATACCTTTGGGATTCTCCTTATGTTCAGCTCAGCACGAGATATGCTCAGATTTGCTCCAGCACCTTCCCACAAAAGCTAGATTCTCCTGAGCAGCACTCAGACCCAGTCTTCCTTTCACTGGCTCCAAGTTAAGGGGAAAATCTAAATCACACAGTGGAAATCCCCTCTTTCCAGAATGCATGAATTCTTCCCAGCTCAAACCAAGGTGGAGGATGTTCATCAGAAAGGAAGATCCAGAATGGGCTGCAATAGGTAAGTCTGGACACATTTAGCTCTAGAAAAGTAAAATCTTCAGTTATGCAGCTGCTGAGCTGCAATCTGCACTATACACTGCAGCTCTGAATTAACATAATGGCTTTAACTGAGCACATTTTCCTCACGATCTCATAGCAGTTCCTCATGTCTGTGCCTGACACATGCCTTTAGCAGGCCGTTCTCCAAGGTCTCCCCCTTTTCTCCCTATGGACTTCATGGACACAGAACTCAAGTTCTTCAAGTACTAGAAGTTACTTTAGAAGTTCCCCTTCCCCCAGAAGGGTACTGCTGCTAGCTTGGGAACATTAGAAGACAGCTACTGCATAGACAGAGTCAGAGGCAAGCTCTGCAACTGGAAATGGCTCCATTAATATCTTTTGCATCATGGGTCAAGGGTCATACCTAAAGCTCTCAATTGAATGTGCATCTTCCCATTTGCTTCACTGTGAACTGAATCAAGACCTTGGCCTCCATCCAAGAGCCCCTATACTTTTGACTGCACATTTACATGCTGCAGTTGGAAAGAGGCTGAACTCATCCTGTAAACATTTCCCTATTTTTAAGCTGCAGTAATGCCTCCATACACCCAAATCTGCAGCTTTTGGAGCTGTGGTTTTTGAAGTGGTTCACTTAGAAATAAAGCCTTATTTTTAAAAATGGCTTTGATCTTTTGACTTGTCAATTTTTAGTTTTTACAGATACACAGTATGTATAAAAAAAGGCAAGTTCTAGAAAAGAGCTGTAAGAATAAGTACATCCACAGTAGTTTTAAACTAGCATGTTTCTTGTGCTAGAGGATAAAAGGCCAGGTCTTTCAGGCTAGGTCAGCTGGAAAACACAGTGTTCCTTCAAGATAACAAATTGTCAGACCTTCAGATCATCTCTTTGCTTGTCCATTGTCCAAAGAGACTTGGCCTTAGTGAAGGAGGAAAAAGTGCAGGATTTGATCAGCAACCGAGAAAGTCCTGAGAACAGATTCTTTTTCTCCAGCTGTTTCCCATCATGTTTCTCTATGTATCAACTTTAGACAGACTAACCCAAGAGAGCGGTGCTCCAGAAGTGATGAAGGCGAGAATGCAGCTTTATGCTCTGAAAAAACAGCACGTGCCCTAGGGCTGATTTTCCATATTTTCATTTTCCCTTCCACTCAGTCTTGTATGCATTTTGACAGATACTATCTGTAAAGAAGGGGTGTTGTTGTTTGTTTGTTTTGCTCTTTTCATATAATTTCAGTGCGTATCAGGTCACAGCAAGATAGCCTTGAGGAATTGATGCAATGGATTTAACACGCAGCTGCAGACATCATAGAAACCTTCTGCAAGATTACCTTGACCTTCTGACGCATGAGCAGCCAACTTCCAAATGAATTATAACTATCCTCGTACTCAAAGTATAGTAACATCGTGCAGAAGGCCAACTGTCAGGAGTGACAAATAACAGAAGGAATTCGTCATCACCATGTTGTGCAGCTTCTCCCTGAGATGACCAAAAGACACTAATGCCAGCCAGGCCCATGCCCCAGTTTTCAGAAGTAGCCAGCACATTGCTATTGGCACACCATTTTAGTCCAATGCAATTGCTTTCCTGTCTCTAAGCTGCTTTTGTAAAGGCTGATGTGAGCTCCTTAGTTGCTTAGGTTTTACTGAAGTTTCTACTCAGCTCATATTAATTAAGAGGCAAATAACACTCATTATGGATCCTAATTAGTACTAAGTTGGCAGAGAGATGATGTATCAAAAATACAGTGTTTAATGAGTATGTGGCAGATATTAGTCATCTCACTTAACACAGCTGGCAGAGGCTCCTCTCACAACAGAGTGGGCTGGTGAAAAGGAACCAACCACAAACACTGCTTTCCTTTGCAGAAGCATTTGTGCACCACTAGCTGACCTATCAATAAACCAATCACCAATAAACATCTGTCAAAAGCTCTCCCTGTCAGTCAACCACTGCTCTGCTGGAAGACCCTTACAACTTCAGGAGGCCACGGTGGCCAAGCAACACAAGCTGCACTCAGCCATATGCCCAGCAGAAACCCGTCCATCATAGCCAGCAGTCGCTTAAGTCCTCAGCAGCAGCGGCAACTTCACAAGAGCACACTACAGAATATGGATATCCTGTGGTGCTAAGCCGCCACCTGCAATAAATAGCGAGGAATTCACGTTAATCACTTCATTAGAATATGAAAGTCACAAAACATGCTGCTTTAGGAACTGAATGGTTATTGCCATTTGCAGTGTTTTACTGCTTGGTAAGCTCCCCTAAATGGCTAGCTGCTCTTTCCATCAAAAACTCATTTCATTTTCTTAAGTACTGTAGAGCTGTAGAAATTGCAAACAAAAAGGCATCTGCAATTTGGGCTTCATAAGTAGTTGAAAAATCTACACTTAAAATTAATTGGGAGGTTTTAGAGTATGTTTAGACAAAAAGCTCACATTTAACAGTAGCCAGATAAGGAAACTTTAAGAAATTAATGAAAATAAAATACATTGCATAAATCCTCTGATAGCCTTGCCTGGAATATCAGTCAGTCTGAGTGTTTTTACCAGCATCCGTGAGATGCAGCTGCACTCACCTTGGAGATATCGGTGTCTGCTCAGTCCTGCATTGAAGACAAAGCTACAGTTGAACATCACAGATGAGGAGAAAAGGAAAACTAAGTACTAAGTTTACCTGTAATCTGCTCTTCTCCTTTTCACTACAGTCAGGACTCACAGAACATTAATCAAAATTGCCTGATTGACAATGAGCAGCACAGTTTGTTTGTTTTTTTTTTAGTAAAGAGTGATTTGGGTAACTTAGTTATTCTGGCCAGGCTACAAATGCATGCAGACACTCTGCAATGACCTTTTCTAAAAGGCTAACTGCCCCTCTGCTTTTATAGTACGGGCTCCCTAAAGTTTTGTTAGGAGAAGTGATAAGTTCTTTAGTTACTACCAAAGGACCAAGGTCTGCTTCAGGCTTATAGCAACCAGGTAACGTGCATCATAAAAAAAGGGTTTAAAACACGCCTTGTACTACCTCCTGTAAACACTGCCAACTCTCCTTATGGGCTCAACAAATCAAGCACTGTCCTGAGCTGGCCAGAGAGCCCAAAGTACCTGCCAGTGCTACCAAGGACTGTAATGGCAAGGAAGAAACCATTGCATCCCTCTCAAAACTCTGGATTTTGCAGTTGAGTTTAGTCCTTTCCTCCAGATAAAGTGGAAGCATAATCCTAAGTGAAAGAGAAAGCACTTTTCTTCCTTACATAAGGGAACCACACAACTTGGTTTAATAGCATATTTTGCAACATAGGCTGTTCCCTACCCTTTAACACTCAAACCACTACAGAAATAACAGTGCTTCCAGCAATCTGTAAAGACACAGCAATAAAAGAGCACTACATTTCACAGCAAGACAAGAGGGCTGAGAATGTCAATTTTTTCCTCATTTCACAGTGGCTTTTACCTAGAGTGGAATGGCCATTTTGGATACAAAGCACATTTTCCTTGCTCCATATGTGTTGATTTGTGAATTTGCTCTCTGCAGATTTCTCATTCTGAGAGCAACCATGTCCTTGTAACCATGGAAACCACTTTCAGCAAATTTCCTCAAAATACAGAAGCAGAAGGATGCAGAAGAACAAACATTTTAAGAAGGTTTTACACAAGGAGTATGACAGCATCTCCACAGAAGCATTCCAAATGGCTTGAGGATTATGCAGAAATGGATAAAGTCACAGTTTCCTGCTGCTAGAGGGCTGGCTGCCAGGCTGCTCACCTTCCTAGCTGGACTCAAAACACGTGTTAGGCTCAGACTACATAGAAGACTTGCACTTGTACAGTGTTGGAGCTTTCCTGAACATTTGGTGGATCAGGTGACTCAGCACTGAATTTTCCTGGAAGCATAAGACAATCCAGGACAGAATCCCATCAATTTTTAATCATGTTTTTAAGAATGATAACTTGAATTGCCTTCAGAAGAAAAAAATAAAGGCATGCACCTGTATAAAACCATAAGGAAAGAGGAAGAGTCATCTGAGCAGATCTTAGTCTTCCTACTTTAGTTTCCAACCTGCAGCAGCGCCTGTAAATGGCAAGAGTAAATACCTTTTGGGAGACCATTCCACCCTAATGCCTACCACCAGCAATTCCCCAGCTTCAAGGGACTCCTTGAGCCTGCTGAAGTTTGTCTAGAGGGTAAAACTCAAGGCAAATCTTCTCCAAGTACTTTTCCAGGGTCCCTTCCAAACCACATCAGCTTCTTGCACCAGCACCATCCTCCTGCAGGCAGCACAACAGGCAGCACCCACTCCACATGAACAACCACCTCTGTTCATAGTGAACTAGTCTGCTAGTGCCACTTCATGGCCCTCTGTACTCATGCTAGAAGAAATAATCTCTCTACTCATTCAGCCCTCCTATATCACTCATTTTGTACGTCTGTATCATATCATCCACGCAGCCCTTTTCCAGGGATGGAAAACTCAGTCTGCTCAGTGAGACAAAAATCTTTCTCCTCCCACTACTGCAACACATCTTAACATGGAGGAAATAGAGCTGTGGAGAGGAGGATGAACCTATGGGCTACATACTGGCTTTTCTTTTAGCCACTGTATTTTTCATTAGTACTGAGCAATAAATGGTTATAGTTATTATAAACCCAGTGTCACACTTAAATGGCAATAATTAAATCAGAGCCCAATTTTTATGTGAGGCCTTCACCAGAACTTAGATTTACCAGCATTAAATTTCATCTATTATCATACATCTCAAACTCAGCAACTCCATCCCTATCCCACAGCACCTCCAGAACACCTGGATGAATACCACCAGGCCTGGATATCCATTAGCTTTCATTTTGTTTATTTGTAGCTCTGCCTGTTTCACTATTACTTCAAAATTCAGGCTGATTGTTTGCTGAACTCCTACTGAAAAGGACATTAGGAATTTCCCCAGCTTCCTCCTCTGCAGCAAGCAGAAAACTAATTAGTTCCTTTGCAGTAGCCTTGTCCACATGGCTGTTAGATGACCCCAGTAATTTCTAGTGGACTTTGATCTTTGTTTAACCATACAGCCTCTGCTCCTCCCTGGGATTTCACAGCTGTTGCTCAAGGCAGCATTGACAGCATGCAGCTGTGTGACCTTGGATCTGGTTGCTGGAAACAGAGCTAGGAGAAGGCTTGCTGGGGGCCTCCACTCCTCTTTCCCTTGGGAGAGGCATTGACCCTTCCCTTGGTCCCTGCCCAAGCTACGTAGGTGACCCTGAGCCCAAACTTACTCCTCACCAGCCCAGATCCAGAAGTTAACTTCCTAGCCTTGGTCCTTCTCACCCCCTATGGACTCATCTGACTAGCTGGACTCCTGGATGTACCCCAGCCACCATCACTCAACTTGCCCCGATCACTGAAGGACTGAGCCCAGCCATGACCTGCCAGCCTTCCTCACTCCCAGCCTCCCTCTCCCTAATTCTGGGGACAGGCTAGGGGAAGGAGACTGCTTCGTTCACCTCACTAGCCCTCAAATTGGATTCATATGTTACAGTAATGAAGCTCCAGACTCACGAGGACTAAATGTGAGGTGTGTTTTTGGATAGAAAGACAGAGAGGAGGGACTTCCTCTTAGCTCTGCTGTTAGACAAGGAGGCAGGGCAGCTGTGTACTCTACATTTCCCATGCATGACCTTCACCTACTTGCTTAAATGCTCCCCATTGGTCTCTCTCATTCTAGGAAGGGATGAAAGTATCCTCCTGAGAGGAAAGGCACACAGCTTCCTCCCTCCTTGTAACTAGTGCCAACAGCAGCAGCTGCCCTGACCAGGGCTGGGAGGTCTGGAAGCAGGCCATTAGCCTGAGCAAGTTCAGAGGCTTCATTTACAGAGCTGGGACAAGATAAGATACAGAGAAGACCTTGGTTCTCCCCTGTGCAAAACAGAAATATCACGCTGGCAGTAGGATATAAATAGGGCATCAGGTATTATTCCTAAGCTTTATACCAATATACTTACTTGCAAGAAGCTCTCCATGTAAAAGCAGCAAGAAAAATCTTTACTATTGAGTATACCGTATTAAATTTCTTATGTTAGCATCACTGGTTTGAGACTTGCTTGCAGGCTTGCCTTTTAAAAATGCATGTTCTAGCAACAATATTACTATGCTAAGCGATGAAGACCTGTACTTTACCTCTCACTAGGCTTTAGAAAACCAATCCTGCAATATTACCTTCAAAAAAACAGTACTAACACATTTTGTGTTTGCATATTGAGGTACATGCACAGAAATTTTTGAAATAAAATTCAGCCTAAGGTCTACAGTCATGTTTCAGCAGGCTGCAAGTCTAAGCTTCAGTGGGTACCAAGGAACCTTGGAGGGCAGGAAGTTGTAACACCAGGCTTTCTCAGCATCAGATTCACCCTCGAAATCAAAATAGCTCTCCCTCCCCAATCCTTCTTTAAGGAAAGGCAAGGTAGTTCTACAGATTTTAGTTCACAGGGTTTTTACCCTTCACTCCTTCCTGTTTTGTTGCATAAGTTGTCACTTAGTGACAAAGCATCAGAAGAGGAGGGAGAAAAACAGGGATATCAATGAAAAGTTTGAACGTATCTTATAATGGAACAGTTCAGATAATGAACTGTATGAATACACGGGAAGCTAGGTCTCCAGGAAGAAGCTACATTCTCCTTATTTTTAGGTTATTAGATACAGTTAGTAGAGTATTCAGGAACACAGTAAAGATTATGAAGTCTGCATTCTGAGCGAGGAGTTCCACAGAGCACGGACAGTCTGTTATTGGTAATAATTGCAGTAGATCACAGGAAACTGCTCAGATCTGCAGTTGGAATGGAATGAGGGCTTTGATTTTTGGTCTAAAAGGCTCCCAGGAAATGCTCAATATCTACTGCATGAAGTTGACTACCACCTGTTGCCCAAAGGAAAGACATCTTCTCCACCTCCCAGCCCAGCAATTTGGTAATTGCCTCAGCTGCCACATACAAGCAGGAGCTCTGTTATCCCAAGCCCTAAAAACATCAGGACTGCACATCACACAGAGCATCTTTTCTCCCAGAGCTTTCCTACTCAAAAGGAGTAGAACTGCAGCAGACCTGGAGAGGAAACCAGCCCTTCCCCTGGTTCTGCAGGATGGTGAGGGAAACAGCATCACACCAGCTGGCACAGCAGCAGACCCTGCTCAGCTCTGTCCTAATACTGATCTCCAGGTGGCTCATTTGGGAACAGCTTGGCTGCCTGAAAGCCATCAGCTGTGCACAGAGCAGAGGCATCTTGAATCCCAATCAAAGCAGCAATTAGATTTTACCACTTGTTAGAGTGCAGTAGCAAAGAGGTAGAAAGGTGATGAGATAGGAATAGCTTCTTTGGTGAAAATAGCTTAACGCAGGTTCTATTTATTCAGGATAACCCTTCTTCTTGATACATGCTCCATGCACTTCCTTTTACCCCAAAATTCCATGTTCACAAGTGTCTGTTCCTGATCTGTAATCACAGTCCCTGCACGAGCCATGACAGCACTCAGCTATTTCTAGCCTCACAGTCTGGAGTCCCATTGATTAGCATTATATCAGTCCGCTCCACAGGCCAGAATGGTAACATCACCATAGATAAACAGGATATTTCCCCTATTCAGGCTGATTAAGGGAGGTTTCTGAGTGAACTAATCTAACTGCATATAAAGCACAGAAGATAAATATCTCCCTTTCATCTATTACTGAATTACCATTGATATGCCTAGTAAGCTGCACATTAAGATCTAATTGCTTCCTGCTTCCCTCATTAACCTGAAGCACTGTACCACTGAAAATCCTACTCTTCCAGGAGGTACCACAGTGCCCCACAGCCTCTGATCATCCTAGAACCTTGAATCTAGAGCTGCAATCTCTAAGCTGTCTAAAGTAATAATGCCATCTTCTCTGCTTATCACAGCCATGTAACTACTCTGCAACACTCCCTTGTCTCACTAAGCAGTATATTTCCCTGCCTATTATTTGCCTCATAGAGACCTAATGCTGTGGGTCTACAAAAAATAATGCTTGTTTTTCATTTAAGCATTTTAAACCCCTTAAACCAAAGCTTGATAGATTAATTACCTACTTCAATAGTACCTGTTACTATATCCTTAACCTGAAGTTCTTGTTTGCTATCATGTGCTAACACTCCTCATTTGCCAAATCTTGCCTCCTCAGTAAAATATCTAGTCAGCCATCCTCCACATCTGGCACTCCTTCACCATTTCTCAGGTTGTTAAGCACGGAGATTTAGCTGTAAGCCTTCTTACAGCCTAGTGAACTGCAGGTCTGGGCACTGCAATACAAAATGGGTTAAATCTCCTGGACTAGGGGAGATTGCTGAGTCAGCTCACAACCAAAGCCCAAGGCAGTAGCATTCTCCCAGCTGCATTTCAGTAGTGGTGAAGTAGAAAGGAGATCAAAGCTGCGCACTCTGAAAAAAGTCACCTGCTTGCACTTGAAGATGGGCAATACTGTGTATGGTTACATGGACTCCACAGTCACACCCCAACAAGAAATAAACATGGAAAGCTTCCAGCAACCCAGTGTCAGCCTCAAAACCTGTACATTGCTCATTCCTAGAAGCTAGGCATGAACATACTTCATTGTTTTACTCTAAAGCCTAATAACTTATTAAAGCTTCATAGATATCAATGTCACATCAGTGTTTTATAAAGCATCCATATTCCCTAGATGAAACAACTCCTAAGCACAGCATTTTTAGTCATCACTGTGAAGTACTCCTCTATAACAGAAAGGTGCGTACACACCAGTGTTAGCAAGTGCTTGTAAAGATGAGGCTTACCACAAGCAGAACAGATGAACTCACTATGAGTAGAACAAGGTGATGACAGTAATGGGTCTTCACCAGCAGGTCAGAGAGCAGCCCAGGAGCAGAGGCTCTTTCAGCTGGGCTGCACTGAAATAGAGTCTAGTGAGGGGTGGAGTGGGGACAACCCAAATAGGGGTAGTAGGTCAATCAGAGCTATTAGTATCCTCTAGGCCATAGCACCTGCACCCGTGTGCATTCCTCATTCTATAAAGAATGGAAGTATGCAGTGAAAGATACCTAGGCACTAAATGAAATAGAAGCTGAAATAGATAAATCCTTTACATGAGTTTCACCAAGCATTTTTAAAGGTGAAACACAGTAAGTTTTGTTGCTGCTGGATGCCTATTCCTACAAAGGAGAACACATTCACCTTGTACAAGGGCTCCTGATCATACACAGTAAATCTCCTTCCAACAAGGCCAACCAGGACAGCACCATTCCTTGCAGCATAACTGGTAAGGAAAAGCATGATTCTACACCCAGGTAATATCACTACAGGAGAACACCATCCACTCATACTCTACAGATAACTTACTGCAGATTAAAAACTAAAATCCCTGGATATCTCCTCTGTTTGTACCACAATGCTTCCCTTATTTCTCCATCTTCTCCTTTTAAGCTATCCACACACTCCCTTGCACCCCCTCTCCATACACCCATAGGTATATATCTGAAGGTCATCTGAGGACCTCTGAACCCAGCTTTCATAAGGTAAAGAGAAATTTGATACATTTGTGGAAACTTCTACTGTGAGAAGAGCATCTATTAATTCAGAAATCATGGATTCTGTTCAACACAACCATAATAGTTACAAGGGAAAATAATAGACAGTGGTTGTCACAACACAATAGAAAACATAACAAGACAGCAGAACAGCAAGGTCTTCAGATCTACTTAGACACAATAGCATTAGGCATATAAACAAGTAGGAAGAAAAAAAAAAAAAAAAAAAAAACCACCAAAAACTGCTTACCTTCAGAAGGCCCAAAAGTTCCTCAGGTAAGCAGAGATCTCCAGCAAGATACCCTCACCTCCACTGCCAACCCTTAAATAAGGTCTGGTAAGAGGCGCATTCTGGCTCCACCTCTTCCAGTCAGCTGCATTGCTTGCACCTGAGCTCCCCTGGTTGGCCCTGCCTTCCCACCAGGTGCTCAATCACTTTTTCAGGCCTGGACTTAGCATTTCTGCTACAACTGTTCTGGGAGTGGTAGTGGTGTGTTGTGTTTTCTTCATTTTACATAACCAAGTTGCTTTCTGCTGTGTGTAACTATTTATATTTCCAGTTTCACCTTGTATCAAGGTGATACAGCCAAGCAAGAGGTCAAGATTGCTTGCATATTTTTTCTAAATTAAACTACAATGCTAAATGAAGCTGATCTCCCTATGGAAATTACAAAGCTGCATGCAGGCCCCCACAGTGCTGTGTGTATTGTAAGGTTAGAAGAGAATCTGAATATCAGAAGATGGTGCTGAGGGCACTCCTGCAGCGTGGGCTGGGGTCTCATCCATGTCCTGTTGGCAGTAGCGGGCCCCTTTACAGCTGGAATGAGTCAGATCCTCAGTTCAGAGATGCAGGTAATCTCGCCAGGCAGCAGAAAGTGAATTTTACTACATAGAGTATCTTCAGACGTGAAGGAGCTTTCTTCTACCTCCCAACCTAAGCAAGTTCCCGTAACAGCAGCCTTTCAAGCAAAGAATGGCAAGAAGACCTTTGTAGCAACACTTGTCCTATGATACAAGGCATCTGCCTGCTAGCACTAGGCCAAAACTAAGCACTGCAAAATCCTGTCCTCGCCACCTCTTGATGCCCCCCTGTGTGATATGGAAGTTTGAGCTCTCTCTCACCAGTGCATGTGGGGTTATAAGCTGTAACTGTAAGGATAGATGCTATGTTAGCAGTGCCTGGGAGACCCCGAGGAATTCTGAATTAGTACAGTTCAATAAAAAATGCATCTGAACAACCTCCACATCTTCACTGTTGTTCTGATCTTTTATGTGAGTGCAAATTCCCATTATTAAATCTATCTGTCTATACAGTACTACCTTGGTGCGTTTCCCTTGTCTAAATTCCCCAATATATGTATTGCTAACAGTATTAACTATAATGAGAATGGGCTTAGAGCAAGAAGAAATTACCTGACAACAGGGAAAATGAGAATGTTCTGTGTGCTATAAAACTTGGGAACAGCACTTCAGGGTGTGAACATTTCCATAGGAAAGCAATTACACTGATGAAAGCTGACTGGTAAATAGTTTGAACAATTTGTGTGTGGGGGGGGAAGGGAATTCGGAGGTTGCTGACTGGGACAGGAATGAACATTATTGTAGGAAGCAATGAGAAGACAGTCATCTATTTTTTCAGAGTTTGGTGCTGACTTACAGAGTATTCCTGCTATAAAGGGTGGCCTTGAAATCAAGGCTGAGCTTTTTAAAGGTAGCTACAACAAATAATAACAAAAAGAGCAATGGACGAGATGTTGCATAGAGTGATATCATCAAGTTTCTGATGCAATACACACTGAGATGAATGGCAGTGCTTTGCACCCCTGAAGTTGCTTCCTGCAGAAATCCTGACAAGCAGCATGCAGGCCCACAGTCCACCCACAGGCCTCGCTGTTGCTGCTCACACCTATGGTGTATGGGAACTGCTGAGTCACGGCCTGAACCTCTGATTGATCACCTGAGGCGAGCCATGAGTCAGCCAGAGGAGCACAGGTGAAGGCAATTCAGCTGTGCTGCCGGAAGGGGGGGAGCCAGGCTGCAGCCCTCCTAGACCTATTTAAGAGCTGGCAACCAGAGGGGAAGGATCTCTGCTGGAGATCACCTCTCTTGGTGTTTTGTGGTGAGCTCAGCTGAAGGGTAAGCTCTTCCACTTATTCTCTTTTGTGATTATTGTCTATTTTGCCTAACTCTCTTGATATCTATTGATTATACAATTATATTGTGATTATAACATCTTGATATCTATTGATTATACACTATGGCCTAGAGCCCCACATCACCCCTGGGGCCCTCAGCCCCCCCCATGCATGCTGCAGGGGGCAGGGTCTCAGCTCCCCACAGCCTGGCCACCATCCCTGCCCAGCCAGGCCCACTCAAAAGCCCACGGCCTGGTCCAGCTTTGGTCTGTCCCTGTACCCAGGAGGTGCTATCTCCAGTGCTCTTACCTTCAGCTTGAGAAACTAGAAATGCAGGAAAGAAAAGGAAGAATACCCAACATGTCCAAGTAATGAAAAGGATAAACAGTTACACATTAAGCACTTAAGCAGAGGATTGCAAGGAGTGTTTCTGCAGGCTGATTGTTATCCAGGAACCAGCAGTAAACAAATCCTTACACTTCAGCTATGAGGTCTTTGCCCGAGTAAGAAATTCTTTACTCAGAGGGTGGTGAGGCAGTGGCACAGCTGCCCAGAGAAGCTGTGATGCCCCATCCCTGGAGGCTCAAGGCCAGGTTGGACTGGGCCCTGGGCAGCCTGAGATGGTGGGTAGCTGTCCTGCCCAAGGCTGGGGGTTGGAACCAGCTGATCTTTAAAGTCCCTTCCAACCCAAGTCATTCTATAACTCTATGATAGGCAACCAGTTTGGTGATAAGTTTCTTTCTACTTAGTAAGCATTACAACCCTGGAGTTGTACCTCACTGATGACTTTTGTCTTTTTGCACTCTGAGTACCTCCAGAGGCTTGTTTACATATACTCATATGAACTGGCAAACAAATATACATTAACTGTCTGCTACTATGACCACAACCCATGCAAACCCTATAATTTTACTCCTTTTCAGGAGGACTGGACCATGGAAATTATCATTTCCCATACAACTACTGTGAATCAAGAATGGGGAACACCTTCCTGTGCTCCAGGTCCTCCCTGCCCTGAAGCAGGCTCCTGCCTGGGGAGCAGCTTGTATTCCCAGCACTTCCAGCCAAAGAGTAAGCCAGGAGCTCTGGTATGACCACCCAGCCTTGAGTTCTGCAGACGGAGCTTATTTGGGTGTCAGGTGGCAATGTGCTCCTTCTGACTGATGTTGCAACCATGAAGGAGTGGCAGCAACCCTGGAAAAAAATTAAGGCAAATGCTTTGAGCAGACAAGCCTGGATGATTTCCTGTTTCTCAAGACATTTTTTTTATCCTCCCAGCAGAGAAGCAACTGCAAGACAAGAATGTTTCTTGCAGCCACAATGGTGAAAGAAGAGGAAGAAGCCAAGAAATGTTTTGGGGGTTTGTTTCACGGTATTCACTTCTTTGAGATAAATTCTTTTCTGTGAGGGATTGTTTCATGACTTGAAAATTCCCCAAAAGGGTTCTGTAAAAGGGAAAAATGCATGTAAAGTCTCCCCTGATGCCCAACAAACACTTGCAAGCATGTTTTGTGACCTGGAAGAGTCATTCCGAAAGAAGAAAAATGCTTGATCCACAGAGTGAGCACTTAGGACTCCACTTTGCCACCTTTTATTAGCTTCTGAACGTTTGATTGTTCAGCTGACAGTTCCTACATGCCAAGGTCTCCTCTCACTTTTGTGAAAGATTGAGGACATTACCTGGGAAGCTGATTGGCCCAAGCACTGTATGAAGAGCTGTCAGGATGCAGGAGAAGTGTGTGCCTGTTCAGTGGTGATGTTGTTACCCCAGCACTGCGGAGGAACATTACTCAGTCTGGCCTGATGGAGTAATTCAAAGAACTTTCAGACATGAGCTCTAGAACAGCTGGTCCAAATAGAATCCTGCAGAAAAGCAGACAGTTCTGAAGACTATACCATAACATACACAAGCAGGAAGGCTCCAGTGGAAACTTAAATTCAAATTTCTGACTTTCTACTGTTTCACTCAAATAGAGGTGCTGATCTCTGCTCGCTGGTGACAGTGACAGGACCCGAGGGAACAGCATAGGGTGACTTCAGGGCTGGGTCAGGCTGGAGGTTAGGAAATGGTTCTTCACCAAAGGCGGTGGGCATGAAACAGGCTGCACAGGGCAGTGGGCATGGCCCCAAGTGCCGGAGTTCAAGGAGTGTTTGGGCAGTGCTCTCATAGAGTTTGGTGGTGCTGTGCAGAGCCAGCAGTTGGACTCAATGTTCCTCGTGGGTCCCTTCCAGTAGAATCAACTCTTCTGTGATTCTAAATACTGTCTTAATAATCATTTAAAAAAACCTTGTGCACACATAATCTGCATCCTGAATTGTAAAAAGCAAGCTTCTTTTTATTCCTCAAAGACTGGTTCACCACAGATCTTGAATGTATGAACCTACCACATGAATAATTCATACTCTGAACCTCTCCCAGTTGTAGAGACCTGGTCCACAGGAGAAAGTTGCAGTGATTTAACCAAAGGTAATTTTAAATTGATTCTGTGCACAAAGCAATATACACAGTCATTTACATTCTTTTGATTTATCAAATAAATAGATTTTAGTGAAGAGAAATAAGTTACAAAGCAACACCACTCGAAAATACTTGATAAAAATGGCTTTTGAAAAATCCAAGCGAAATGGTGCAACTTCTGTTTGTAGATGAGCTCCTCTGCATTCCACTTCTCCTTCCATGAAGATTTCAACATGCATGCAACTGTTTTCAATGAGGAATGTGTTTTTACCTTTCAAGAATTAGTGGTGTTTCTCTTTCATTTTTAAATGATAGATCTTAAAGAGCTTTGAAAGAGGTAAGTAATCATAATAGGACTAACAATTCTTAAGAACATTCAAACAGACCAGGGGAAAACAGCATGACAAAAAACAATGACACTTGGGTGCTCTAGAAAACATAATTGTAGGAAAGACATGAGGAGACAAAGTAGATTAACCAAAAGCAACATGGTATGCTGACAGTAGGACCAGGGACTGACATCAAATATTTGAACTCTCAATCCAGCACACTTATTTACTAGATACTAACCCACCACGGTTAACTTAAATCACTAAAGAATTGAAAAAGAATTATAACGAACAAAATTGAAGACAAACAAACAAAAAAAGAAACACATTTCAAACTCAAAAGTCTGTTCAAAAAGCCTTGCACAAGTATGGACACATCCCCTTCTATTTCAGGAGTTTAATGTACAAAGATCTGCTATTTCAGGAGTTTAATGTACAAAGATCTGC